>NC_138225.1:50333888-50518888 GCF_964197995.2 Scardinius erythrophthalmus
GTTTGTACGGTATAACTTAAAACAATAGGACACACGGTATACCTTACATTTCCCTGGGTGGTTAAAAAAATATATATTGCTATAAAATTATGTTATTGGCACTTACATTACTACAGAGCGATTCATAGTATAAAAATATGACTCCATATTCTCTGTTTTTGCTAATCAGTGAGGATATTGTAGATTAAAAAATCTCAAAAATGTTGAAAACAATTCACACACTTGCTCCTCTGCCAAATTGCCTTGGCAACAATAACTGTCCTGGCAACAGGTATGCACACCTATGCAGAGAGTTTTCAAGGCCGTTCTTACTTCAAAACGTTCGAAATGTTTCCTCAGCTCTGCAGCTGTCCTCTTTAAGCTGGCCCAGTTCATACATACCCATAAAAACGTCAAGTGCTCTTTCCAAAATGGCCACATAATACAGAGTAGGATAAACAACACCTGGATAGAGACGCTGCAATAACGTGAAGCTGCTTCCCTCCCCTCTGAACCAGACACAAGTCACAGACAAACGTCCTCAAACTATAGCAACACACACACAACACAAACTGATCCTGTTTTAAGACCCGGGTCTCAGGGGAAAGAATACGCCTTTAAAATATTTACATAAAGATACACAATCGTGACCTTTAAAGAGTCTACATATTGTAGTTCCTTTTGGCATCTGGAATCTTCCATGATGTAAATATATATATGCAACGTTTTTATATTTCTGGACTTAAATACCTCGCTAACTCTCTCTCTCTCTCTCTCTCTCTCTCTCTCTACCTCTCTCTCTATGTGTGTGGCCTGGTAAACCCTACATCATGGAGACAAAATGTCCCCACAAAGATGGCAATATCCGAAATCCCTGTCCTCGTGGGGACATTTTTGTTTGCATAAAGTGTTCTCTGTGACGGGATGGATAAAGGGCTAGGGTTAGAATACACAGTTTGTACAGTATACAAATCATTATGTCTAAGAAAAGTCCCCATAAAACATGAAAACACAACGTGTGTGTGTGCATTCGATGACAGTTCTCAGAAACATGATACATTATATATCTGTCCCACCAGATCCTGCACTGTTTCGAGCAGCACACCACTGATCGTCTTCAAAAACTAGTCTTGCCAGTAACAATAAAGACTTGTTAACAATGTGCAGTGGTAATGTGTGAAACAGCCTTTACCCGATTCCGCATTTGCGCCGCCGTTTCTGTTAACCCATGTGTCGTTATTACTTCTCCTATTGGAGCACGTTTGGAGCTGCCCTTTTCTCCAAAATGGAGGACATTCTATCTCTGAGTGCTCTGTGCTCCAAAGCAGCTCCCTCCCTTGCGTTCGTCAGGCCCGCTTTATACAGCCCAGTTGTAAACAAATAAGAAGTAAACTTGGCCAAACTCTGAGAGAGAACTCTTTGACTACCTCTGTTTTATTTTTTCATCTCCCTTTTACAAACCATTTCCAGATATTTTCCTTTAGAAATGGCAGTGATCTCACTAAGACTTGTAGAAAACCATATGAGTGCCGGGGTTAGCTGAGGACACGAAAGCACCTTGGCAAACATACAACTTCCCTATTAGAATCCAAGATACATTTTTCACATCAGTGAAATGCCTGTGTACTCGTTTATGCATTTAAAGAGACACGCTGAAAAGATCCTCGCGATGTGCTCGTTTTGTCTTATGCCTCTATACACACTAAACTATAAGAGAAAAAAGAACAAGGCTTTTATATGCATGTACAAAAAAAACAAACTCCCTGACCCTTGTTTATGTTTTACCTTGGGAAAGTAAAAAGTGTTTGCGTTGTAGCAATGTCATATTGAAAATACATTCTTGCTTATTTCACAAGTGTAACTTCACATCGAACTTTAGGCAGAAAAACATTCACCAAGTTAATGCTGCAACACATGACTGACAATTATGTATGCAAAAGGGCGGGAAAGAGTTGTTGGCACACTCGCTGTGGAAAATCCCCATTGTACCAAAGCAACTCTTCTTTCTGAGGTGAATGTTACTAGTCCGCCAGGTGAGGTCTAAACCTTGCTGCCTAAAACTGGTTTTCCTGATGTGGGTGTGTGAATAAGATAGCGCGAGTAAGTGACGCTGCCTCATTCGGGGCATCTGAGGTGAACGGCGTACAGTACAAACTACAATGTGTTACAAGTAGGAAAAATGCATCACTGGGAATAAATCAAGGTGGAAAGCACAAGGACGTCTCCGTCACTGAAGCAGCTGCTGTTCAAGGAAACACAATTACACTTTTAGAGAGGCACATGTACAAAAGACAAAGGGGTTTCAACTCTGACCTGGATTTAGCATACAGTCGAGACCTATATTAAGAATTCCCTTTTAAAACCCGCAAGCTGTTGCGTTCAGCATTCCCGCTCACAACTGTGGAGGGAAACGCCGTCTCAAGCCCAAAATCCAAAACTTGACAGGAATCAAAAGCCTAGCCTAGTCTCTGTGCAATCTGGTGAGTCCAATCAGCCCTATCTCCACATTCTTAAAAATAGCGTGAGCATTAGGAAATCACTCATCAAGACGAACCTCGTATGCAGGGAAAAAAGAGAATAGAATTTATTCTTCTAAAATAAAGCCTAGAGGGGTAAGGGAATGTTCAGCTCAATTAGGAAAAGTGGATAGCTCACTAATTCTGATAGATCTCTCAGATTAAATTGTCGAGTAATTACATTGCAAGCATTCACTAAAAGCAAAAAAACTGAAAAGAAATAAAAAACAGAACTTCACAGCCCAATTACAGCCCAATTCTAGATGTTAACGCAAGCATCTAAGTTGCATAGCCTCAACAAAAAAACAGGATTTCACAAACTGTCCTGCGATCAGTGTGAAAAGCAAACAGATACTGTTTTTGAGTGCGTTTTCTGTCTGCGTGGGATATTTGCGTCGTCTTTAAGCCATTTGTACATATGCAAACTTACATATTGATGAATTTTATATTTGTATTTTTGCAAAAGAACTGGATAGAGGGGTCATATATCTTTATTGTTATGGATAGATCCATGAAAGAAAGCAGGCAAAATCAAAAGTGTGAACAAATTGCCACTGTCTTGTGTCTGACCATTGTTACCATGGTTTCCCCTCAGGCTATGTCATGAGTTTTGATGTCAAATTGTTCTTCTGCGTAAGAGAAACATCATCATGTATTAAAATGCGTACAATAAGATACAGTATTTGAATGGATCTATTCTAAATGAGCCGTAATTCTCAACTCAGTACGTAATTTTGTTAGTTCTTTCATGTTCTGACTTTTAGTTGTTATGCCTAATGCCTATTGTTTTGTCTTCAGTGACATGTTAAGGGCATTTTGGCACATTTACATGTTACCAGTAATTTGTTGAATTTATCTTCAAAAAATCAAGAAAAAACAGCCCTAAAGTAAAATGACTCCTCCTACTGGTTAGGCCCTGAACATCATAAGAAATAAAGAATCCTTGTTTATGCATGTTTGCATAATTAAAACCTTAGCATAGACATTATGTTAAAATAATACAGGATATCAATTCGGGAAGGAGTGTGGTTAACCATCCTATGGTCCAGGATTTCCTCAACCCATGTGACACAGACACAGGATACCAAGCAATCAAACTGAATATAACATGATCATTATGATATGCAATATCATTACAAATGCCAGGCTGAAATTTAACTGTTGCAACTACATCATGAAGAAAGAAAAGCTAAAAGGTCAAATGCCTATAACAGATTTTTTTTTTTTTATTACCCTCCCCTCTTGGTACTATCACCAACTGACAATGCATAAGAATGGGTATTAGGAAATTTGTGTAAGCTTAAAATTGAATGAACATTCACCCCTGCACTTTATGGTTTACACGTGTGTGTGTGTGTGTGTGTGTGTGTGTGTGTGTGTGTGTGTGTGTGTGTGTGTGTGTGTGTGTGTGTGTGTGTGTGTGTGTGTGTGTGTGTACATGTTTTACTATCCCAGTGCAGACTTCAACCTGAATGCACACAGACTCATGGGGACTTAAATTGAGGTCCCCATGAGGAAACAAGCTTATAAATCATACAGAATTATTTTTTGTTGAAAATGTAAAAATGCAGAAAGTTTTCTGTGATGTGAGTTAGTGTAAGGAGACAGAATATACAGTTTGTACAGTATAAAAACATTACGTCTATGGAGTCCCCACAAAGATAGCGAACAAGACGTGTGTGTGTGTGTGTGTGTGTGTGTGTGTGTGTGTGTGTGTGTGTGTGTGTGTGTGTGTGTGTGTGTGTGTGTGTGTGTGTGATGTAAAGTATAGCTGTCGTCAGTTCTGCATCTGGGGGTTAACAAGGACATGTGTGTTTGGCTCTGTTTTATTCTCTCATTCTCCTGTCCAGATTCTCACAAGATTCCTTAAAGACAAATTATCTGCCCTTGACATTTAATAACATTAGTGAAGGTCACTGTCCAAACTGGTTAAGATATCTCTGCAATCTGACGTAGTAACCTCTGGTCTAATAGTACAGCAAACAGTATAACAATAACAGTAATCACTGCTATCATGTACCATTCTAAGTATAATTAGAACAGCCCTACCCACTGTGATCAATCACCTTACAATATCATTGAAATTTTGTACACTTGCAATTTTTTAATTGTAATTTTGCATATTTTGAATGCGTCATTCTGTCAAATAATCAATAGCAAGCCAACTGACAAACTCTTAGTCTCGGCTGTGGCATGTGAGCATTATGTTTGAAGCACTAAGAGGGTTTGATGTTTCCAAAATAAACAGCACACAATGCCTTCTTTTGATCTATGAATCCCAATATTCCTAAGATCAGGATTTATTTGTTGTCTTTTGGTCAAATTTATCATTTCAATCTCCCCAAAAATAGACAAAAGAATGTTTAACATTTTTTAAAAACTTTTAGTGAAAGGCGATTATATTCATTAACTCTAAGTCTACAAGTATTAATACTGCATCTATGACAGGCCAAATAAATAAATTAATAATCACACACACAAATTAAACCACTCTGCTGCATCATTAAACATCCACAAAAACTGATCAAAGGTCAAGGAGTATGAACTGAAGGTAAAAAAAAAATATTATGATTGAAAGCACAAATCATGATCACATTGCCACAATAATGATTAAACTCAATAAGTGCATCATTATATATAAGCAACAATCAATATGCCCCTCAAATCAATAATACAAGCTATTGATAATTCATGTTTAGGAAAGCAGTGCTCTTAGTTGATGTTTAGTTAGGCCTATATGATACAACTTATCAACAATACCTTATTGTTTAAATATTAAACATAAAGCCACTTAAGAATAATCAACTCTCACATGTCCAGGTGCATACCACCTTAAAAGGCCCACACATCTTTACAGACAAAAGTGTCACATATTTCCAGCATCACATAGCTGAGCAAGAGCTATAGCCTCATTACAGAAAAGTAATAAGAAAAATCTCGTTTAGCATGGTGCATTAACACATGAAAATCAATTCCAGGAGGAGCATTGCTCATTCAAGTAAAACTAAAGTTTATTTTCGGATTTTGTAGACACTATCGTATACTAACGTAAAACATACATCTCAGGGTATTTTTCACGCATACAGCAACTTAAAACTCGGTAAAGCTGACAGACGCAGGCAGGGCCCTCCTCCCCATTCACTGCCCAGATCATCCATGAAGAATTGAAAAAAAAAATAAAAAAAAAATGAATACACACGCGATTAAAAACGGATTTCAACTGAATTAAACAGGTGCACAATAAAGAACAACGTGTAGCCTAAGCAGAGCAGTCTTGTACACGTGGGGGAGAAGCTTTATTCATTAACTAATAGCCTATATAACTAGTATTTTCACCAAATGAGCTAACTAAAATAAAAACTTAATTTGGCATGATATAGAAAGAGTTAATTTCCTCCACGTTGCCCTTACCTGCAAAGACTCGACGAATTTTACAAAACCATGAAAAGGAGGCCGGTAGCAGCTAAAGAAAAAAAAAAAGTAGGCTATAGTGTGGGAAAAAAAAAAAATTGTGAAAGACATAATGTTTTCTAACATAGGTATGCATTTGCAATAATGTTAGAAGCAAAAAAGAGAACGCTATAATATTTTATGATGATTTATAGTTTGTTTGCCATACGTTAATGCATTAGCCTATACATCACCCTCTTCTAAATCAGATGCAAAGATAAGAGATGAAAGTTTTCATCGTGAAACTGCCGACATTTAACATTGATTGAAGTAGGTTAAAGAAAAAAAAATGTTATTCAGACATCCACAGGTTTAGGAGACTGGCTAACAGTTACTAAGCTAGCAACAAATATAGAGCAGCACACAGGGTTAATATAACAGAGGCCATGATTTACACGTGCAAACCTCTTTTTTTAATAATGCAATCTGCCTCTATTCCATATACACCAGCAGTTTACTTTAAAAAAAAAAAAATAATAATAATAATAATAATAAATCCTGAATTAAGTAGGCTATAGGCTATTTCAATAGTTGTGTTTTTGTATTAATAAGTAAAGGGGTGCAGTCAAACTTCCAAGGCCGCATTGACCGCAAGAGAGACTGGCGGCCAGCAAATTCAAAAAATCCAAAAATCAAAAAGCAAACTGCACACTGCTAACATTTGTAATAAAAATAGGATTTTTGCATTTTGTTTACAGCAGGGTTTTTCTTCTTTCAGCTCAGATAAAACATCCCAATAATCAAAGTAGCCAACATCGGATAGAATCTCCCAACACAACTGACAACCTTTTCATGCCATTTGCTATAAATACACAGATTATATAAGCCAGACATTTTATAATACAGCGTCGGGAAACAGAGGGCATATGATAAATTAATGAAAAATGTGTCTGGTGTGTTTTTCCACTGCATGGTTCTCATACCCGCCGTCTCGCACTACACACACAGATAACAATACAATCAGCGCTGGGATCGGACGCTGCTCGAAGGCCCCGTAACCTCCAAAAATTGAAGAAGCGCTCCTCTCTGCTTTGCCATATTAAGTTTTTTTGTGTTAAAATGGCCGAGTGATTTATTGTTTGCTTAGCCTACAAACGCGTGCGTTATAGGCAACAAGCTGGCACTTCACAACACGGAGTCAAAAAGAGGTCATTCAGTAAGTACAAGCATTAGAATAGACAGAACAGATGGGCATTTATCATCAAAATTTGGGTTTCTTGGTACGAGGACTGATATTTCGGGTCACTTCGTTACGCAGCGTATCCTAATTCAATGAAGACAAATAACGGACATGGTAAAGCGCCAGATACACTCCCTACGAAACTCCATAGGCTACTTTCGAATAGAATTTGTCCGACAGCGTCTAACTCTACACAAAACACCAATATTGGTAACAATTGTGTTTGCCTCGGAGAGCCCGAAAGCAGAGGCTAGCGCGCAAATCTACCGGGGTCAATAAAATATTAGCAATAGCCCGGAAAGGACTCCAGATAAGCGGCTGAAATGTGCGAATTATCATTTCTATCTCGTCTGTAGTGAAACAGATCATTTAGTCTCGTAGCGATACAATTCTTGACACTTAACTCGCGGTTAGAGCGGGTGTTATTCTATCAAATATTTTGGTCGTATGTAGGGAAGTCCCTAGCGGCTCCGTTGAGTCGTATTGAGCTTTTTCGTGTCATGGTTCAGTGTTACGTTTAACACTTCGCAAAATATCCAAACAGACATAGCCAACTGGAATAATAGTACTTATTAAAAACTACGGGCAAAGTCTCGATAGCCCGACAAGTGTTAAACTCACAGAAAATGAGTGATCAAGCAAGGAATTATGGTCGAGACGTCACTTCATAATCTTTCTCGTTTAATTCCAGACAAACGTTAGATGTTTAGAGAGAACTCACATAATCCAGAGTGCCAATTCTTTCACAACTAAATGTAATTTCGCCAAGTTTTCTTCAAAGCTGCTTTACGTCTAAAATATTGATGAGCAAGTCTTGCGTTTGAGCTATTAGTTCATGCTTCATGCTTAAGTTTTTTTTTTTTTCTCCACCACATTTCTAGGGAACGACTGCTATTACTCTTATAAATAGCCTAACATAAATAGTAGGTATAAGTACCCTCCCTCCCCCTCCCTCTCCTCTCCCTATTTCTTACCTGCTGCTTTACGGGTCTTTCTTCTCCAGTGGCTACAGCGCTTCACAGCTTTTCCCCAGGCAAGGACTGAGTTTATTAATATTGTCCCTTACTTTGTTTCATTTCTCACTTCCATCTTCTTTCATCTCATCAATAAACACACGCTGCAGCCTACCTTCGGAGAGGACATCACGCAGCTCGCTCGTGCCCTCCCATTTTTTCACTATTCGTCGAAGATTTTGGGCAGCCACGCCTTTCTACTGGCGATTGGAACAGAATGGACTTTCTTGAAGCACGTAGGTTGTGATATAAATCGTTCAACATGACTTTACCCCAATCGGTGAGCCGCACGCCCTCCCTTCCGCGCAGCGAGGAACGCTGAAACTGGCTCCATTGTGGCTCTGAAAGTGAAACTATTCTGCCTTATCCAATTGTTGTGTTTGAACCAGCATGGACACTACGCATCCTCAGTTTCTTTACTGATCGCTCACTGTACAAGTGCACCGTTTTTCGCTGAGTATTTCGGTGCGTCCCTTTTTTTGAGGAGCTTCTGCTTGATTCTTGAGCATAAAGAAGTGCATACGTTACCACGAAATGACTGTTATTTGGCGCGAATGAAACTCCCTGAAATCCATGTCCCATCCTCGATCAAAAGGCCAGTCATCCGAGAATCCCTCATGTTGATCATTTATAGATAGCCTACTTTAGATTGGTTAGGGACAGTGTCAATAAATGGCTCCAAATTACATCTGGTCCCACATTGGATGGTGACGCTGCCCGTCAGTTCGCAGACCAACAAGCTAGATTGTTCACCCCGTGCCTTTTACTTTATACGCATTTCTATTTTCTCATTTATTTATTTTTTAACGTCCCTAGCTGACCTCAAGGAAACGTAAGGAGAGTTGCTGACGGTATTGCTGGCCAATCAGATCGTGAAAAGTGAGACCGAGCTTTTTTGTTCCCCAATGCGTTCACAGAGTCGTTGTGACAGACACAAAATAATGCAATAGTGGTTCACGAGTCCCCCCTCCCCACGACACCCCCCAGTCTAGACAATGACAGGTGTGTGCGTGTGCGCGCGCGCGCGGTCGACTGTAGTCTAGACGAGGAATAATCAACCTTCAAGCCTAAGTGATTTTTTTTTCATGCTCTATTATATATATATATCTATATAGATTATATATATACATATATATTATAGATTATATATATGTGTGTGTGTGTGTGTGTGTGTGTAGCAGAATACAATCCTTCGAACGACTGATCCTTAGTATTATGATGTGAACATTAACGTGAATATGATGTCGGGATATTGGCAGCGATATAGCCGAATTATTTACGACGTCCCAGGTTTTGTGATGTCAAACGTCAAAAGAGGTATATTACAAACCGATACTTATATATCTTGTGTATATTCATTTGATAAAAGCTGCTCGACCTTGGCTCGCGTACGTTAAGTATTTCGTCACATGTAACAATCCCTCTCCTCCATATTATTCCGCTTAGTAGGAGGTTTCCGTTGCTTGAAAGCTTTTCTTGATATTGAGTTCCCCCTTTCGGTTATAAACACGAACAGCAGCGTTTCGCCGAGAGGTTCACCGGGGGACACGCACACCGTCTGCCCTACATAAAATGCACCCATTGTAGGCCGAAGTGTCAGCTGAGGACGACTAGCAACCTAGAAACAGCAGTTTAGCCCCTCCTTCCCCTTTGTCAGACGACGTATTGTAAACGTTAGCCCGAGGTCTTCTGAGGTGGTTTCTTGTCCAAAAATAGATCGTAAAATTGGCATCAACTGCAAAAAGTAATATCTCGACCGTACGAACACAGTGTTTTTGCTTTTTAACAACCCTTTTCGGGACTCCTCGCGATTCAAAGGCGATGTCCCGGGGAACTGTGCTCAATGACATCATTCAAGCCTTTTGTTTACAGTTGCTAGGGGTTACAGGGTGTCATTTCCAACCGTCCTGCTCGAGATAGAAAGAAACGCGGTCTCATTCCTCTATTTAGCATAAAACGGACTAAAGACAAAAAAGTTTGATTTTCGTTTTAAACTGAGGTAATGCATCTGATATCCTTTCTTAAAGAGCGAACGCTAACTATTTGAGTTATAATGCTACTAGGAAGTACTCTTCGCAACTTACTTTTTGTATATATCGTTTTTAGTTGACTACATTAGCATAGACTTTGTGGGATGGCAGATTCTGTTCTATCAGGAAAACTGCTCATCACCGAGAGTGCAGAGAGCATTCGTGGTTCCACATCAGTGTTCACGGACCCTTACGAACGCTCTGTTAACTATATGGAGACTCATAATATTCTTCAGATTTTTCAGGTGAGAAAGAACAAAGCTGCAGAGCTAACGTTACTGATATATTTTCTTACGAAGAAAATGGTAGACAGTGATGAATGGCTTAGCACAAAATGGCGAAGCACAATTCAGAGCTCTAACAGAAGTAAAACGGTTCGTTATGTTAAATTATTTAGTTATGTTAAAATATTGCAGTATTTCAGTTTACACTATTACATTGAAACTACATATTGCATCATAAGTTCTAAAGCATTAGAAGAGCTCTTACTAACAACCAATGTCATTTTAGCAGCAGAAGGCACCTTTTGATGCTTGAGACTTCCAAGACAAGCATTTAATTGTTTTGTGTTTTTCACTCAGTCTCATTTGTGCTATTTCAGGACATCACAGAGAAACTGGTTTTTGATAGACCAGATGATCCACTTCAATTCATGTTAGAACAGGTATTTGTTTGTTTATGTTTACATATATATATATATATATATATATATGTATATTTGTTTCAGACAATATCCAAAATCTTGACAGATTTGAGATTTTGAGTCTTTCTTGAATGATTCTTGATGACAGTATATTTAAGAAGGATAGAGCCTAATCTATTGGAGATATACTGTGTCTGGTGTGTGTTGTGTTGTGTGTGTGTGCGCCTACATAACTAAATTTTGGGGACAAATTTTTACACAGAAATGACCAAAATCTCCTAAAACCTCCCGTTAGAGATGCCCTCATTTGTAAATCTGGAATAAAAATAAAGTAATTAAAGTTTTTTTTGAAAATGTAAAAAATGCTGAAAGGTTTGTGTGATGGGTTGGTTTAGGGTTCGGGTTAGTGTTAGTGTAAGGGGAGAGAATATACCGTTTTTACAGTATAAAAACCATTACATCTATGGAATTTCTCCATTTAGATAGCTAAGACAGCTCTGTGTGTGTGTGTGTTGTGTGTGTGTGTGTGTGTGTGTGTGTGTGTGTGTGTGTGTGTGTGTGTGTGTGTGTGTGTGTGTGTGTGTGTCTGTGTGTGTGTTTGTACACAATATATGCGGTCTCATTTAAGAGACAGAGTTGTTAAATATATTGCTTGTTGTCCAGGCAATTTAATGTGACCTTGTAAACATGATTTAAATGTACCTTTTTAATTTTACGGATTATATTTAATAATAAAAAGTGTCATTTCTGAATAGCTTTGAACCATCTATCACAACTGACTTTACAAAAACTTTTGCAGGTGCAAATGAAGATCAAAATCCGTGATGAGTCAAGCAATGCATTTGTCAAATCATAATGAATTCAAAAGCAACGTAAGAGTGGCTTTGCAAGGAACTGAATCCACGTTTATACTTTTATTTATATATTTCTTTAAGTGAGGTGTGTTGGTTGATGCAGGTCATTCAGTGACTCTGCATTGTTGTTGTTTCCAAGCAACTGTCTTCCAAATTTATCAAGTTTGTGAGTGTCTTTGACCTAAATATCAAAAAAAAAAAAGTAACTTAAGAGGAAATACTGACAGGCTTTCTCTGGATATCAGAGCCACAGGATGGATTGATTTGCATGCTGGCATTATTACTCACAATTCTCAGATTGTTATTGTAATCTGAAAAACTACATTTTATAAGATAGAGCAACTTCTAAGTTTATACATTTTACAAAGTACAGTATTCTCCATAACATTGTAAGCCAGGCACAAGCTGGCTTTTGCTCTGTACTCAAATTTCCATGATGTATTTTAGCTGCATAAATGACGGAAGTCTTTGTTTATAGTTGGCTCTTCTTACAGTGTATTTCTGTAGTTATTTACATTTACTCTGGAGCAACATCTTGTGTTTCAACACTGGTTTCATTTTGAAATGAAAATAAATGTCAAAATAAGTTGACAGTTATATTGTCTATTTGCATTTATTGTGTATTTAACTCTAATATGTATTTAATGAGTAAACGAGAGTAGAATAAGATGCATTTTAACCATCACATGATGTTATAAGAATTTGTTAATGAAGTAAAAACATTGCATAATTATTAGGTTTTATATTGATGCTTTACTGGTTAAGAAAATTAATAATTTTTCAAAATGGTAGCTAACTTTACATTTTACAAAAATATTGTACATTTTTTCACTGTATTCAAATATTATGAATATTAAAGCTGTCCCTGGCTGGTTTATTAAACTGAATATTATTCTGCAACATAAGACTTTGGAATGTGATTCTTGTTCTTATACACTACCGTTCACAAGTTTGGGGTCAGTAAGAATTTTTTTTTTTGGAAAGAAGTTAAAGAAATTAATACTTTTATTCATCAAGGACACATTAAATTGATCAAAAGTGACAGTAAAGACATTTATAATGTTACAAAAGATTCTATTTCAAATAAATGTTGTTCTTTTCAACATTCTATTCATCAAAGAATCCTGAGAAATAAAATGTATGACGGTTTCCACAGAAATCTGAACTGTTTTCAACTCTGATAATAATCATAAATGTTTCTTGAGCATCAAATCATCATATTAGAATGATTTCTGAAGGATCATGTGACACTCTAGACTGGAGTAATGATGCTGAAAATTCAGCTTTGATCACAGGAATAAATTACACTTTACTATATATTCACATAGAAAACAGCTGATTTACACTGGAATAATATTTCACAATTTTTACTGTATTTTTAATCAAATAAACACAGCTTTGGTGAGCAGAAGAGACTCTTTTAAAAACATAAAAATCTTAGCGACCCCAAACTTGTGAACGGCAGTGTATACACTATGGCCATTGTTTTATTTGAAATGTAAATTGTTACAACTTACCTTTGACATGACACAGCTTACCCCTATAGCATGAAGCAAATTGTGCCCCTGAACCACTTTATTGTACTATTTATGTAGGGTTCACTTTTCTTTGGCCCTGTTATATTTCTTTTCCATTTTTGCACACATCCTGAAATATCAGACGTGATTTGCTTCTATTTTTTATCATTTATATTTACCTAAAAGACAACTGCAGGTAAGTGGCAAAACTTACCCCATTCCCTTGTGTGCGTATCTATATATATATATATATATATATATATATATATATATATATATATATATATATATATATATATATATTTAAGATCTGCATTCCCTTACATTAAAAATAGGCAAATAGAAATATGGCAGTGAAACGCTTAAGTGTATGTCACAGTGTACACAATACATGTGAAGTACTTTTATTATTTTGTTTAGAATGGAATACATACAATTAATCCAATGTGACTGAATACAAAAAGAACATATTACAAGGTTAGTGTTCTTTGGTTACAATAACTGACAACATCATCATCATGATCTTTCATCCTTGTCCTTGTCTGCCTCAAAATACATTTTCAAAACTTCTCTGCTCTATGGTTTATATAAAATACGGACAGCTTCTTTATATTCTTATTTTTTGAAACCTCACCTTATTTGTTTCATACATTTCAGTTAACCAAGTAATCTTGAAAATATTAAAAAACTGCATATCCTACTATATCCACTAGAGAAGAGAACACAGCTAGAAGCAATGTTTGAATTATTCAAGAACATTGACCTTTAAACCTTTATCTTCAAATCATTGGACTTTTACCCCAAACATTTGTACAAAGTGATTTTTACTCTTTAGAGTACAGTTTTGTATGACAAACCAAGACACTATTGAATAAATAAATGTTTGTTTCTTTGTTGATATTTTGTCAAACTATTTTAATAGTTTTATTTTCTCATTGGCTGGCATGTTGAACACCTACTTTCATCATGCAGATTTGTAGATAATTTATAAATGCTCCAACTGTAAACATAATATGATCCAATCATGATAAAGTAACAACAGACACAAAGACCTTCAGCTCCTCAGGAAGGGAATTGAGTCGATTTAAACTTGAGATGTGCCTGTACAGTTTGTATGTACATATACAGTAGGAGCATGCTAAGTTTCCCAGGTTTATCCTTAGGCATGTTTCAGTTTTTCTTGCAAAGATAGGAAAAAAAAAATCTGATATAAATCCTTAGCAGCAGCAGCAGCATCATTTTACACAAAGCTTAATACTTACAATTCTGATTATCAAGATTAACGGCACCTTGATTTCCAAGCATCACCATGTGTTCTATAGGGTACACTGACACTCGGGCACATGTGATAAGCTAGAAGTTTGCTAGCTATCACATGATGGCCAGTAACAAGTCAGTCTTATCTCACTCAATTTGCCTGTTACTTCTGTTGTCAAATATCATTGACCTCCTTTGTGGCTGGTAAAAGCAACTGGTTGAGGTCTCAAGCCTTTGTCCACTCTTTGGCAAAGTCATTTTATTACGCAAGGTCACCCCCTCAGGAGTTTTGAGGTTTTCGGCTAGTTCTTTTGCATAGACGTCAAACGGTGAGGCTTCAGCTTTAATGGGAGATAGGACTAGTTTGCCATCTTGCCCTACCGGAGGGTAGTCCATGATTGGAAAAGGGGGGCTAAACAGGATGAGACTTTGAGGTCTTGGGCGATTTCTGAAGGACGATCTCTGAAGAAGCGTTGAGCGCTCAGGTCTAGGGCGATCCATAAAGGTGTCCCCATTTGCAGATCGCTTCCTTCTCAACACTGGAAGATCGGGAATGGATGTTGGTTTGAAATTCTCATTGCATGTCGCATTGCTCGTGGGCTTCTGTCTTTGAACCCCTGATGGTGCTTCACTGCTTGGCAGCTCCTCCATGTTGTCTTTGACTTTCTGAAGGGGAAGTGCAGAACCTGGTTTTCCCAACTTGCTCTTAGCAGGTTTCTTTTCAGGTGTACTCTTACTGACTTGATCAGTGCTCCCCTCAAGTAGGGCATGAGGTATGTGGCTGTACTGAACTTTTGGTGGGATAACAGGAACAGCTTTAGCTTGGCAGGTTTTGATCATGAACGCAGTGCGAACTGAAGACACGCTGACTGGTGCAGAGTTGCGTCGCATTGGTGCCTTGGAGCCACTGAGGAATAGCTCCAACTCTAGAGATGAGCTTCCATGCTTGGCTTCATGCGTTACCCATTCCTGTGCAACTGATTGCTTTGCACTTTTCAGATACTGACTGTTTGAGATGTCTCTGAAACCTTGGTGTCCTAAATCAAGGTTTAGGGAGCATGGCCTGAGTTTAGGTTTAATGTTTTCTTGACTTCTCTCCACAATGCAGAACTCGTGGGATGTCTGTCGGTGAAATCTCTGAGAGGCAGAAAAGCGCTTCTGTTTTGCTTTGCTCAAGTCTCGAAGTTCAGTGGTCTCATCTGAATCAGTTAATGTCTTCAATATCTTGACCTGTGGAACCTCAAGTTTGTCTTCTTTGTCTCCCATCCACTTGTGGTTATCACTGTCAAAATGCGCTGTTACATGTGCAGAGCACGCTCCATCTGTGTCTGCATTTTTGTTTCCTGTTGGATTTACAAAGTTTACAAGTTCACAGGATGTTATAGCAGCCTCTGTTTGAGATGATGTAATGTCAATAAGCACAGTTGGTTCTTTAGCTTCATCCTTCTTGCTGTTGCGCAACTCGTCCACTTTTGGCTTATCAAGAATTTGGCTTTGAATTGCTTGACATGGCATAGTCGATTTTGGCGTGGGTAAGAGATCCTCAAGTTTTGGTGAGTGCAGAGGGCTTGTCACCCACTGCTTGGCAGAACACAAGTCTTCCCATGGTTCAACCTGATCCAAACCACCCAAATTACTCCCCCATGTGTCTATGTCATCTTGATGCAAAATTTCCAATGTGAAATGCTGTTCGTTCAGACAAGATGAGAGTCTTTCTAAGCTTCCCTTGATTCTTCCTGCTAAGTCAAGTTTCCTGGGTTCATCACTAACCTCCTTATTTCCTTTTTCACAAATATCCTTTGTTACTAATGGTTCTTTTGAGTCAGAGTGAAGAGCAGTCTGAATATCCGATTTTACATAACTGTTTGAACGATCTCTCGAGGCACTTTTGGAAGTGTTGTCTTTCTCGACGGGATCTGTTCTTAGTTCCTCTTCACTGCATGGCTCTGCATCTTGGAGAATATCGGTTTCCTTTAGGTGGAGAAATGGGGAAAGTTGTAGACTGGTTGTTATTATGTTTTCTGACTCTAGTCTCTTGTGGTCTGTCCTGTCAAAATCATTATCCAAGTAATTCCAGCCACCATCGCATGACAACAATCTTTCAGGCAAATGCTTCATGACAGAATTAAATGTAGTAGCACCAGAATGATCAAACATTACGTTTTTGGTAAGGTCTATAAAGAGTCCCTTTGATGATGCAGTATTTGTGGGCAAACTACTTCTTCTTCGTGCTTGACCACTTAGCTTGAGACTGTCCTCGTTTCCAGTCACCTTGGTGAAGCTGGGCTTCACCTGTTCATCTAGCATATTTGTTTTAGCCTCAGTGACTGAAACTTTCTGTTGCATGCCAGACGATGACACCTCGTTGAGTACTTCCTGTCAAGCACAAAAATAAGAAAAAAAGGTGAGGACTGGTTAGAGGCATTTGTTCCAGTAATATTTCTGAGGCCTCAATTATGTCTTTCTAAGGCTATGTTTACACGGAAACGATCTGAAGAGAAAACGCAAAAGTGGCGTTGCGTTATCACTTTTTTATTCTGCGTTTAGACGAGCGTTATGGGGGGGAAATCTGCGTGCATATGGTGACGCAAAAGTGAGTGAAATTCGATGTAGTATGTACTCCAGGCGGCTAGGTGGCAATGGACCGGTGATCGGCGCATTCACTGTCTAGCAGACTTTTGCGTTTTTACCCTTTAGACGGGAACGCGACGGTGGAGCGTTTTTAAGATTTCCACTCTGGAGGGTGGTTTCACTTTTTTGCGTTTTTAAGCCCCAAAAACGCCGTCGCCGTCTAAACGAAAGGCACATCTGATAAAATATTTTTACGTTTTCACCCGCGAGCGTTCTCGTGTAAACAGGGCCTAAGACAGTGGGCTTAAAGGGTTACTTCACTTACATTTTTTAAATCTGTCATCATTTATCATGTCATTATGTACTTCGAAACCTATAAAACTTTTGTTTAACTTTGGAGCACAAATGAAAATATGTGTAATGAAACCTGAGAGATTTCTGTCCCTCCATTAAAAACCCATTCCTCCAAAACATTGACAGTTCAAAATTTCATAAAAATTGTAAACGTAATCCATATGAATTGCGCTGTCTTTTGAAAAGACACGATTGCTTTATATGATGAATTGACAGATTTAATTTGTATTCACATTTAAACAGACATACATAAGGCACTCAAATATGGAAAATGGAACCTCACCGCACTCGATTGATGCACAAGATCAAACCTCATTGGTTCTCACACGTCAAGCAAACATTTTTGAGCTTCCATTTACCCTATTTGAGTGCTTTATGTACATTCACTGATCAGTGTTTATATGTGAATAAAAGCCTAAAGCCTAAATTAAATCTGTTCATTGTATAAAGCCATTGTGTCTTTTCAGAAGACTTGGATTAAACCGCCCGATTCACACAGTACGTTTAGAATGTCTTTATGAACTCTTTGACGTATCAAAGTTTTGGTTACTTAGATTTACAATGGAAGGACGGAAATCTCTCAGGTTTCATTAAAAATATCTTCATTTATGTTGAACGAAAGTTGACCGAAAGTCTTATGGGTTTGAAGCGACATGAGGGTGAGTAAATGGTGACAGAATTTTAATTTTGAGGTGAAGTAACCCTTTAAAAAATATAAATATAATTTAGGAGTTAAGTGAGGAAGAATAGAATAGAACAGAATAGACTGGAACATAATAAAATAGAAAAGAATAGAAATATATATCACTATTATCTTTTCGTCTTGGCTAGTTTTACATTTACAATTATTTGGTCTTGTTATATACTAGTAGTACTTCAATCTTATTAAAAACTACAAGGGTACAATTAATTCTGCTTAATTGATGTTTTATCAATTCAAATCATACCAGTTTGTCCAATTTTGTTATTTCTTGTTGTGTTGATGTAGTTTCCAGTTCTTCCCGTATTGCTTTAGTCTCAGATGACACCTGAGGTTCAAAATTCTCCACGCTGGCTATCAGCTCTCTCACTTCTGCATCCTTTCCTGAGAAAGTACAGATAGTCAGTCAGGGTAGTAGAGTTGAAGGTGCAGTGTATAATTTCTGAAGCAGTAGCATCACCAAACAGAATTGCAAAAATAATGTGATTGCCAATCACTTCCCTCATCAGCCATTACAAATCTGACAGTCTAGCCCAAACACACAACATTGGTTGAGTTTTGCTGTGCTGGGCTAGTCGGGATTAAAATCCCCCCAAAAATTTAAATCTATAAATTAAAATGTAATTAATCAATTTACAAATGCAGATTTAAAATGATTCTCACTAAATTAAAATACACTTATATTCACACACACACACGTTGTGTTTTCATGTTTTAAGGGGACTTTCCATAGACATAATGATTTTTATACTTTACAACTTGTATATGAAGAGTTCAGATGCAAAAGCCTCTAAGTGCCATCTGAAATTTTCTTCTAAAATGATCATTTTTATCAAGCTTGTATATTTAAGTTCAGTAATTTCACTTAAATGACAATTAATAGGTAATTTTCATTCCCATTTAAGTGAAATGACTGAACCTAAATATACAAGCTTGATAAAAATGATCATTCTAGAAGAAAATTTCAGACGGCACTTGCATCTGAACTCTTCATATGTTCTCCCCTTATATTAACCCTAGCCCTAAACCTACCCATCACAGAAAACGTTCTGCGTTTTTACATTTTCAAAAAACATATTTGATTTATAATCCGTTTTCCTCATTTGGGGACCAAAAAAAGGTATATTTTGTCTGCATAATGTAGGGCATACTTGAACCACACACACACACACACACACACACACACTAAAATCGTCATACTCTTTGTTGTCCCCAGAGTGATCGCATCTGTAATATCTCTTTCCCCTGTCTGATCCTCCTTCTCCATGGGGAAAGAGCTGCTGTTGCTATAGATACTGCATCCGCTGCCTCCACTGCTGTCACTAAGCGGGTGCTCTCGGTACCCAGTACTGTTGGTGTGAGCCGCTAGTCCAGTCTCCCAGTCTGTGAACGTAAAGTTCCCACTGCTGCCACTGATGTGGACAGGGAACCCAGCAGTGCCAATGCTTTCCCTGCGATGGGCTTCCAGAGGTCCGGCCTCCTTGGGAGGCTTAAAGAGTCCCCCTAAACCCTTGTCCCGTTCTTTGCCAGGTGCCCTGCAGGGGGTGCTGTTAGAGTTAATAACCGCAGACACACGTAAAGGTACAGACACTGCAAACGGCTCCGAGATGTTGAGGGCCTTCCGTTGGTGCCGCGGTGAAGACTCCAGGGGAAACAGGCTGCCTGGGAAAGACGGTCTAGATGATCCATTATTGGCAGATCCAGAATACAACATCCGACGGTTTTTAGGAGATGTGGGCTGGCAGCCGCTGCGGTCGTCACCTTTGAAAACTTTCAGCTGTTCTGGAAGAGTTTTCTGCAGTGGGGATAAAGGTGGTGATGAAGAGGCATTTGCTCCGTCTCTTTTCTCATTCAGACATCCTCCTGAAGCATTATGAGGATCTAAGTCCGAATTTTGATCTTTTTTGTTCAGGTTGTAGTTGATATCTGAGCCCAGGGTTCGGGATTTAAGAACTGGGACGAAGATGCCATTGCTTCCTTCTGTTGGTGCTTTGTCCTCATCTGAGTGGGATTGAAAAAGAGAAAACTGGTGGTGATTCATGAAAGCCAAAAATATACCGCAGTCCCAAAAAGCATTTTCACACTTCAGCCACGCTTAAAAAATGTTTGTATGACATAACACAATATCAAACCAATTTTTTTATTAGAATTAATCAAATAAAGCATTAAACTTACACTGTTTGTCAAAGGAAGCATGATCTTAGTTAATGTTATAGGCCTTCCATCAAATACACTCATTTGAAACCAGTTGGTTTTTACTTTTTATACTTCAGTCAGTCATACACAGACTAATAAACAGATAAAAGCCTTCTTTGAGATATAAACCTGCCATGAGCCTATTCTGAAATACTATACAATATCACTTGCTTATAGGCTATAGGCCATGTGCCACACTGACACCTTAATTAATGTAGTGAATTAATTACGAACTTTTAAATATCTAATGTATTTTTATATTAATTTATATTATATGTATCTGTACAAACCTTTTGTTTTAAAAAAAATAAAATGCACAATGACAGCACACTGAAGTAAGTATATTTATGGAGATGTAGCCCCACCTGCTGCTGGAAAAGAACAGAGAGAATCCATGCTTTTGGATGGCCGTATTGCAGTTTTTTCTGTTTAAGAGAGGAAACAAGCATTAAAACATTTTACATGAAGCTTTTTACAACTTAATTTTACCATAAACAAAAACTAAATTAGCTATGATACGAAAATATAATTTTGAGGGCGGGGTAACCTGTCACTCACATGAGATCGACCCAACAGCAAACCACAACCATCCAATCAATTCCCGATAGACAAAATCAAGTCCTGCCCTATATTTTATCTTTTTCGAGAAGCCGTGTCACAAATAGGGTTGGGTACGACAACAGATGTTCTGCCAATTAATGTTACCTATAATATTGTGCTACCAACACTGTATTTGCATTATTTTTAGGGTAGGGCGAAAAATAAAACCTCAAACCACATGAATCGGATTGATAGCATTTTTCCCTGTCAAACTGTGTTACCTGTTTTAATGGGAGGTTGCAAAATCTGTAGCATAAATCATCAGAACACCAGATCAAAATTTGCAAGAACCGTGGATTCAACAGGACACGCACAAACCATTTTAAACCATTCAAGCGTAAGAAGACATGAAAGAGAACTCAGCTCGGCACTCGTGTGCTGTTTTCTGTGCGCACACACATCTCAAGAGTACGCACAAAAAGCAGCCGCTCATATAGTGCATGAATACTGAATTGAGTTCTCTTTCGTATCTTCTTGCACTTGAACGGGCAAATACACACAACATAATGTCAAAATATCCTAATAAACACAGTTGGTTATGACTTAGGCGCTATGCAGTTTTGGCAATTTCTTCGCAGTTTCTTCGCTTTTCGCTCGCAGGTTTCTCTATAGAGCTCCCCCTACAGTTTCGGAATAGATATTTGACAACACTGTCGTAAAAAACTCGTTGGCGACTCCCCCCCTCCCATCTTCTCCCTCTGGTCATGTGCATTTGTTTTCAAAGAAGCCGGCAAACGCACGGAGCCATGTCCACTGAGGTATGTATGATACACAGAAGGCTAGCATATAAATGTATGTGTGCAGTGCCGTAAAGCAATTCGTTACATCGCGAGACCTGATATCACCAGAGAATGTCTAATAGGAAGAGAATTGGCACTCTCTGCTTACTTCCGGTTTCTGGACTGGCTGCAGTAACACGTCTCTGTCCATGCGGGGGCGCTCGCAGGCGAGTGCAGATTGAATGGAGGTCTATGGAGCTATACTCCTCAAAATCCACTTTTCTCAGGATATCATTTTTTGTCTAGTAATTTGAATGTTGTATTCGAAAGGAGATGCAAAGAAATTACACATTGCTGGGTGTTAGATTTTTTAGAGTCACTTATTTGCTTTAAAAAGTCTTTTAAATTGTCAATGACGTCAGAATGCTGACGTCATTAGCAGAATGCTAGCGTGTTATGGGCAACAACAACTCAACCTGTAAGAAATCGAAAGGACATAAGTACTCGTTCATTCAACTTTCGACCTATAACCCATGTTGAACTTGCAAAACCTACAATAAAATCTGAGATTTCTCAACGGCAATCGGGTGAAAGAGACTAATTTAGCCGTCTAGCCCCATAGACTCCCATTCATTCTGCACTCGCCCGCGATCACCTCCAGTGGAATTCTAATGGAACTGCAACCAGGATCGATACAATGGGGCTAATAGGAAGTGCCAAGGCTCTCCGTAGACGGGCTCTGATATCACGCAATACTTCCTGACGCTGAGGCCAAAGTTGCAAGGGTGTTTTTTCCGCTCACAGGCGCTAGGGGGAAGCGAGACGGCTACCATTCAACCCGAAAAAAGTCATATAACCATTCCAATGACTCCGAAGCTGTTCAGTTAAGGTAAATTAAGTTAAAAAAAAAAACTGCATAGTTCCTCTTTAAGTGAATGTAAACAGTTGATATTGATAACTGTATATTGGATCTGTGCGGCTCTTAAAGTGACAGCAGCCTAATATACCTGATGCCATCTGTGTCATTAACGTTAAACAAAGGACAAAAGAAAATGAAAATTACCCACTGATCTTGACTAAATAAGTTTTGCAACTTTAACAAGGATTGATTTATATTTTATTTATAAAAAGAAATCTATGCAGTGTTGTTTTACATTTGATTACATTTGATTTAAATTTCTGTACCTGAACTTTGTATTCATCTATAAAGTTGTATTTATCTGTGCCATTGCTTCCTTGAGTAATGTGTTTAGGCTGCTGTTTTGTGTTTATAGTATTCAGCTTCAACAGAGTGTTTTGCAGAACAGCACAGAATAAATATGACTCATATCTAAATGTTTGACTTCATTTTTTTTTTTTGACTTCATTGCTCAAATTCAAATGATACACAACCCTAGTTACAATAGGGAAGAAAAGACGATCACAACTTTCATTTCATGCCGACTTTAATGTTTATAGGGCTGTCTTTTTATATATATATATATATATATATATATATATATATATATATATATATATATATATATATATATATATATATATATATATATAAAACCCACAATAATCTCTGCAGTCAGTAAAGCAAGCCGGTATGTGTTTGCATATCAACACGTCTGTACATCAGGCAAAAATACAATTTAAAAATACAATAAAAAATGTATTTAATTTTTTTCTATTGACGGTGTTATTTGCTTTTAGTCAAACTGAACAAAGAGCTTGCCATTTTTATCTTTGTTATTGTTTTGTTGGATGTTTCTTTCCTTTTTCTTTCTTACCTGAGGAATTTTGGCCTCTCATAAAGACACTCCCATTGCGACTCAGTTTCCCTTTGGAGTCGATGACCGATCGTCCAAGACTGAAGATGGACTTCCACTTCTTAGATTTTCCTGAGAATTTTCTTCTGTGTTTTGAGAAGGTTTATGAATGTTTGAGAATGTAATGGATATTGTTAAAATGTAGAAATGTTTAACATGCTGTTCTCTGGGTTTTAAAAAGCATTACTGGATTACTGTAAACGGTCACAGTTCATGTATGCCTATACAGTTTCAACATTGTTAATGTTTAAACCTAAAGTACACATGCTAGGAGAGTGTGTGGGCGAGCATAAATGTATGGTGTATATCATACCTGCTGTCAGACAGATCTATAACTGTATGATACATTGCCGCAGTGCTGGTATCTGGAAGGCTGTTCTCTCTTTGCCTCTCTCTCATTACAGGGTGGTTGGGACTGAGAGAGCGAGCCTGTGCTTCCTCAAGACTCATGAGCTTCATGGGGCCGCACTGTGTGCTGGCGGGCAAGGTGGCGTACTTCTCCCCACAGGCCATGCTAGGGCCTACAAAACCAAAAAAACAGTTGCATTAGCATGTCTTGAGAGTAAAAAAACTCAGCATCACTAAAAAGAGGTCAAAGCCTGTGAAGACACATGCTTATTCTAGATCATCAAGTCATGGCTGTCATTTAAAACGTATTTGTGTTATTTTAGTATTATCTATATTACAGTTTTAATAATACCATGGTCTGTCACACGTCACTCGCACACTTTTTGTTCAGTTTTGTTCAGTGTCCTTTGTCATTTTCATTAATATTATTTAGGTTTGATTTATTTTAGGTTCAGTTTTAGTTTTTATTTATTTAAATGTAATAAAGTAAAATTTACATATAGTAATTCAACTTGCACTTATTTCAAAAAAGTTGCCAAGGCAACATTTCTAATTTTCTAATATTTAGATTTTATTTTATTTAAGCTTTATTTCAATTAACAAACATGTTATTAGTATTTTTAGCTTTAATTAGCAATACCCTGTTTTCATCATACAATATCTACTCAAAATGTACCGTATCTACGCAAAACACACTGGGTAGATAACTGTATACACCTTCAACACAATTGCTTGTTTGCAGCCATTACCAGTTTGCTTTTTAACTTGCCTATTGTTTTGCTTGTCCATTTTTGGCTGCAGATCTCATGCCATTGTGTATACACCCCACTCCACATCTAAGACCCATTTCCTGACTCTATCATCATCACTGTTGTCACGAATGGCACAGTCAAACTCATTTAGAAGATATTATTAATGTATGCAAACACCCAGAGGAAAATTGTATTGTGCATTAGTTGTGCGTTCTCAGCTAATTTAATTGCAATCATACTAATATGACATACTTTATTTCTGGTCAGCACACTCGTAGGCAGATTTCTAAACAGGAGTATTATTAGAAAAGCGGAGCCTAATGCAAAAGCTTTAGGAGAATGGGATAAAGCGAGCACAAGTCCCCTGATCAAATTATCACAAGCTGTGTGAGACCGCATGGCTTTCCACTGAGCATAGGTGCTAATTACCTTAATGAGCTGTAATTTCCAATTACTGTATATTTTGTTTTGATTTGTACAGCATGATTACAGAATATACCCAGATGGTTTACATTAAAAAAAAATAAAAGATCTTCTCACTGCTTCTCTTCTCATTCAAAAATTACACATTTCCTTTCTGAATGAAGGTTTTTAA
This sequence comes from Scardinius erythrophthalmus, assembly GCF_964197995.2. Taxonomy (NCBI): domain Eukaryota; kingdom Metazoa; phylum Chordata; class Actinopteri; order Cypriniformes; family Leuciscidae; genus Scardinius; species Scardinius erythrophthalmus. The sequence continues at coordinate 50,358,977 of NC_138225.1, forward strand.
ATGACTATACTAACAACACCTGGCATCTTTGCTCACAGCGTAGCTATTTAGAGATACAGTGCATAGTCCATTCATTGTGACTACATTAACAACGTAACCTGTTAAATGTCATACCCCTTTTTTAACATAGATCTGAACTTAAATGGTTGTAATTCATGAATGATTTTGGAATAAGGTTGAAAAAACACATTGAAAAAAACATTGACGTCTGCACGCAAAAAAAAAAGTTTGTTTTTTATGGAAGCTTGTTTCCGCCACAAAATAAAACATTTTAAAAGATAATTGCGACTTTTTATCTCACAATTGCGAGTTTACATCTCGCAATCCTGACTTTATTTCTCAGAATTGCGAGATATAAAGTCAGAATTGCGAGATATAAAGTCAGAATTGCGTGAAATAAATTCGCAATTGCGTGAAATAAAGTCAGAATTCAGACTTTTTTTCTCGCAGTTGCGACTTTATATCTCGCAATTCTGACTTTATATATCGCAATTCTGACTTTATAACACGCAATTCTGACATCTTTTCAGATATAAAGTCCAATTCTAAGGGAAAAAAAGACGGACTTTTCCGTCACAATTATGACTTTATAACATGCAATTGCGACTTTATATAATGCAATTCTGACTTTATATCTCGCAATTGCGACTTTATTTATCAGAATTGCGACTTTATTTCTCACAATTCTGACTTCATATCTCGCAATTCTGAGAAAAAGTCACAGTTCTGACTTGATATATCGCAATTGTGAGAAAAAAAACTCAGAATTGTGAGATAAAAAGTCACAATTATTATTATTTATTTATTAATCACAAGCTTCCATAGTTTTTAGTAAATCGTTGTTGTGTAAACGTCCCCTAAAATTGCTAGAAAATCAAAGCCATATGCCTAACCAAGTTGTGTTCCAAATTTGAAGTTGATATCACAAAATGTTCTGCACAAAAGGATTAAAGGTTCTGTTTCAACGTTATAGGCGATGTCCAATTTCAGAGTGTTTAAGCTTTCGAATGATACCAAATGAAAACTAAAATATGTGATGGGGAAAAGGCAATAAAAAAAGCAAACTACCAGCAAACTGAGAGTTGACAGGCTAATGCTACAACAGTTTCATGCTAGATGTACCTTCTCTGGACTTGGAGGGCTGGAGTTCCTGGTTGAAGATCTGCTGAGTGTGGTTGAGGATGAACTCTACAACTGACTGCTGGATCCGCACCTCCTGAAACGCTATATCACCATTGCAGGAGGGCACCTCCACTTCCTTGGAGCTAGACCAAAAGAAAAGAGAGTACTTAGAAAAGCATGTTTATTTGGTGGATTGCAATGAAGATAATGAATAAATCATCCATCTTTGTGAGGAATAATAGCACGTAGCACGAATGCCTCTGAAGAACGCATCTCATTCATCATCAACAATCATCAACTGACAAGGATAATAATACCATGAATGCTTTGAGTACTCCTATGAGTTCCCTGTGGACCTCTTACATATTTGTGGTATAACCAATTATATGACTCATACAGAATTATGTAGAGAATGGATAATTAGAGTATGAAACGGAAGTAAAACCTCTGCAAGACTCACCGGAGTAGATTCGGAGCCCACACCAGGGCAAGATTGCGAGCATGCATGTTGGTTTGGTGACTGAGGGTTGCTAAATGTGCCAAGTGTTTGGTGAGGTATTCCAGAGTTCTAGGAAAGCAGAACAAAAATTATATTTAATTTAATGTTTATTACTCATTATTCACCATGTCTTCATTTCAAGTAACATAGTTGAAAAGTCCAATCATTTCCTTTCAGGTTTACATCTACATTACACTTTAACTTGGTATTTTTACAACAAGTATCAGTTCACCTGGAAATGAAAAATTTCAGAATTTTTCATTTTATGTAAATTTTTCCTGTGGAAAACAAAAGGAGAAAATTGGACTAATGTACTCTGTTTAAAGCAATTCCAATGAATAGAGCACTGTAAAAAATGTCTAACCTCCCCAACTCAAAATTGTCTAGTGACAGGTCACATCTAAATTTTTCAATTGGCCCAAGTGAAATTCTGTAAATGTAATTTGATAATTTACAGAATTTCACTTGGGCCAATTGAAAAATTTAGATGTGATCATAGTCACTAGACATTTTTGAGTTGGGGAGGTTAGACATTTTTTTACAGTGAGCTTGCAAAAAGGAAGCACCTTAAAAGTATCATAAAAGTAGTTAATATGACTTGTGTAATAAGTCTTTGTGAATCATAACTTTTTTGTGATTGTGAAAAGCGCTATACAAATAAATGTGAATTGAATTGAATTGAATAACTTAGTCTGATGAACAGAATGACGCTTAAATCGTTATTCACTATAACAAACATTCATAGACATCATCGCAAAGTTGTGTGTTTAGAACCACAGCTCTCAACCTGCGGTTAGAAGCACAGTTTCTCATGACAAGTAAACTTAAAGAGACAGTTCACCCAAAAATGACAATTCTGTCAACCTGTATGAGTTTCTGTCTACTACTGAACACAAAAGAAGATATTATTAAGTAACTGAGGTAACCAAACAGTTGATGGACCCCATTGACTTCAATAGTAGGAAAAATAATAATAATATGGAAGTCAATGGGACCCATCAACTGTTTGGTTACCTCAGTTACTTAATAATATCTTCTTTTGTGTTCAGCAGAAGAAAGAAACTCATTTTCTTCTTTTTTTCATTTTTGGGTGAAATATAATTTTAAATAGATTATGCTCTTTTTTCATTGCAATGGAATGAAATTAGCAATAACAATCTGACAGTAATTCAATCTTAGCAGATGTTATTACTCCACCACCCACGAGATGTTATCAACAAGTTTGAACATCTGATGTGTGGCAAAGTTACTATGGTTTCGAGAAACAATTGTGATTAGCTAGTTTATTTGTCCAATAACACATCATGGAAGATAAGCAGCAGTAATAGTCATTGTACGGGAAACATACCTCAAATCAGACCTCTGATTTTGTGAGCTTTAAGTCAAAAGAATAGATGTTTCATGAATAACTTCTGTCGCAATACGAGAACTAGGGCTGATGTCAAGATTTTATTTAATAAGAAATAATGTATGATACTTTTATGATGCTTTTTTGTCGTTTGACAGTCCCAATTATTATTACTTTCCATTAAATTAAAAAAGACTCGAGGATATTCTTCAAACTTTCACCTTTTGTGTTCCAAACAGAAGAGACGTCATACAGGTGTAGAATGACGTGGGAGTAAAAAAAGACAGATAAAGTGTACAGAATAAAGCCACATATTAAAATAAGCCTCAGCTGTACCTGAAGTGTGAAACGGGAAGTTCGTTTATGGCACTCCTGATGTTTCGGAGCTGCTCCTGCTCCTCTTTAACTGACATCGCAGCCTTTGCACAAAAATACAGACGGAGGAACATTAATTCCTGGATGCAGGAGAACATTGTTTTTCAATGTTTTAAATTTTTGTCAATGGACGCACATCTGTCAATATGTTCAATATGGATCACCTGGACATCACTATAGCTAAAAATCATTTCAAATATGGTAGTTAGTTGCAGTGGTCCAGTTAAAACTAAAAAAATTATATATATATATATATATATATATATATATATATATATATATATATATATATATATATATATAATTTTTTTAAATGGAACAGTTTATTAAACCTTTAGACAAAATATAAAACAAAATAAAAAAAAGTTTACTTTATTTGATTATTATATTGATACATCTGGCTTTTATAGTATGATATAGTGATATGAAACTCATACTCAAGAAATTAAAATACACCAATTTTATTCAGAGGCTCAAACTGAGCAAAAATATGCAGTTGCTGATATTTAAATGGACAAAACGTGAGATGAAATTCAGATAGCTTGTAATGTAAATCAACGAGATCGTTATAACAGTATAGCAGCTACTTGCATAAAATGTAAATAAATATTAGTTGTCTCTGTATCTACCTATAATACGGCTTAAGATGATATTTAAAGGCTTAGTTTTATGATCAAAGCTCCATAGTTTTTATTGTGGGGGTAAAACGATGCAATACTGTACATCAATGATGATTGAGAGATGAACAAATAAACCTTCCTCAAAAGCCTGATTAACATGATTTTGCGGAAAATAATGAATGATCAATGATAATCAAGTAAACCCAAGTTTCTTCAGTCCAGTCCAGTGTTTATCTTGAAATATTACTAACAATATAAAAGTTATCCTTAAATTCATTTTTATAAAAAATCAGCCAAGATTTCATAGCAAAAAGATTATACAAAATTTGGTTCGTAAAAGTATGAACTATCAATCAGAGGGTGTTAAAGTAGAAGAAGAAACTGATGAAGTTTCAGCAAAGTTTTTATCTTGTCGATAAATTAGAGGTCTTAGAAATTGGCATCAAATATGATTCAGTACTTTACTTTTTGAAGATTTAACCTCTTTGCAGTGTTTTCAATTTGTCTCCTCCTTTCCTGTCTACATTTGGCTGCTTTCTTTCCCCTGTCCTCTTTGTACTGTATCTTTGTATAGTTCTGTATCCGCTGTCCTTAAAATAAATGTCACTTCTCGTACACAAACACTGATTTTTTTCGTTTATTTAAGACACTAAGCCACTGTATCAGATGCTATATCATTCTTCTATTCTGCTCAAGTCTTCTGTTTTTCTTGCACTCAAACTTACTGTAAATTTCTTGTAGAGTTCATAAGTGAGGAGAGGGATGGGAAGCTCTCTGAAGTACAGCTTACATAAAGAGCCAACGCAGTGGATATCCTGAAGATACACTTCTTTGGTGAGGTCAGGACAGAGCTCAGAGCAAAACTCCTGTCTGTATGCACACACACATGCACACAGAGAAACACACATTTACTACAAAGAATTGATTGTTGCAAGGGTTTCCAACACAGTTCACCTTTTTACATGCATGAGGTTGTGAGTCTAAAAACTGGCCAACCTGAGTCTTTGAATGTTGGATGTGATTCCTGAGAGTCTGTAGATTCCATCCACAATCCCATGTTTCTCTATGAACTCTGCACAAGTCTTCAGGACGTGAGGAACTAGAAAAAAACAGGACAAATTCATCAATGGTCATTCAGATATGTCAAAAAAGCTCAATTTATTGAAAAAATAGTTCACCCAAAAAAGTTTAATCACCCTCATATCAATCCAAACCTTTATGACTTTCTGTCTTTCAAGAAATACAAGTTAAGATATTTTGAAGAATGTTTGCACTGATTTTATCCATTTAATAAAAGCACACCGTTGAAAAAAAAAAGAACACTATAAAAGTATCATAATTATGTCTTTTGCGCTACATTCCAAGTCTTCTGAGGCCACACGATAGCTTTGTGAGATAAAATTATTTTTTTGCTGGTAATCTGTAGACGAAGAAGTGCAGGGACAGGTTCCTCCATATACTGTATGGAGCATGGATGAGATTTAAGCACTGTTTATCACTGAATACCTACTTAAAATTCGGTCTCCTCCTCAGACAAATGCATCAGAAGGCTTGGAATATAGCAGAAAAGTTGAATGGGCTGTTTTTATGATGTTGTTTGATTGTTGTTGTTGTTTTTAACCTTTTTGGAGCTTGACATCCCCCCAGTCACTGTAAGCTTTCATTGTATGAAAAAGAACAGCATGAAAGTTCTTCAAAATATCTCAGTTTGTGTTCCACAGAAGAAAGAAAGTCATATGAGTTTAGAAAGGCATGAGGCTGAGTAAATGATAAACTATTCTTTTAAATGATTGTTTAATGATTGAGTAACAGTGTTGGGGAAAGTTACTTTTAAAAGTAATGCATTACAATATTGCGTTACTCCCCCAAAAAAGTAACTAATTGCATTACGGTACTTAGTTACTTTTTATGAAAAGTAATGTGTTACGTTACTTTTACGTTACTTTTTCTTCTCACCTGGGCTGGGCTTGCTTGTTTGTTTTTTTAATAACAAGACCAACAAAAAAGTTATATTTTTGGCAAATGTTAAGGCCCTTTCACACCAAAAGTGAACTGAATAAGCCTCAGGCTGAAGGAAATGTATATTTACGCTTGTACAGTAAAGGGTGCCGCTCAAACTAACCTTTCAGCTGCGCTGCTGTTCTGGATTAAAGAACAATAATATACAGGAGAAGGAAGTTCAACACTCTTATTTCTAAATCTTATAAAGTAATTTTTGCTTATTAGTATGGTTGAATTAGATCATTGAAGGTCAGCAGCAAAGACATTAATAAAAGGGAGATTAAATTCACAAAGTATATTTGTGTAATTTAATAGTTAATTATAAAAGTTGAGTAAAATTCTGAGATTGCATTTTACTGTTTTTATTTATTTTGAGCAGTGAGTTCACATTTACTCTAGAACTACAATAACCATCATGTTTACACAGCGCACACACCACCACCTCACTTTGTTTCTCTCAACATGGGGACAGGAGAGCTGTCAGTCAATAAATGTGAAAAAGTATCTAGCGTTACTTATTTGGAAAAGTAACTTAGATATTTTATTGCAAATTGAAAAAGTAATGCATTACTTTACTAGTTAATTGAAAAAGTAATCTGATTACGTAACTCAAGTTACTTGTAATGAGTTACCCCCAACACTGTTGAGTAAAACAATTAAAATATCTACACCTGTAAAACTGCTACAAAGCGATTGTGAAAATGCAATATGTAATGCATTTATTATTACTGTCCCACTAATATGCAGGAAAAGCTGCATTAAGGATTTATAAATAATGATGATAATAATAAGCACTTTATTTTACAGTCCTGTTTGTACATGCAATGTTATATTGCAACAACTGGGTGATAACTAGGTACTAACCCTGAACCTACCCCTAAACCTAACCTGAACCCATCCAGTTACCTTAGATTACCCAGTACTTTCTTAGGCAAGTACACTGTAAGTATACGCAAGTGCACGTACTATAAAATGAAGTGCACTCCATAATAATAATAATAATGCTTTTATTCTGAGTCTGGGTAAATGTGTGTGGTTTGGTTGTGAGCACTTTGATGACACTTATGGCAGTCACAGGAAACATTTTTACAGCCATTTTTCATCCTATGTACAGTATTCTCCTACTACAGGAACATGCCATTTTGGCAGAAAAAAATCAGATCTTTTTAGACACCTTGCCATTAAAATGCAGACCATATATCTCAAGATGAGAACTGTCATCATGAACTATGACAGCAACTCCAACAAAGACACTGCATGCCAATTTTGAACTCTGTCGGACCAACTGTTCTATGTTAAAGGGATAGTTCACTCTGAAATAAAATTTTGGTATGTTTTAGCTTACCTCAAGGGCATCCAAGATGTAGGTGTCTTTTTTTCCGCAGTAGTTTCAATTTTGATATTTTTAGGTCAAACCGTTCTTGTCTGTCAGTCATATAATGCAGGTCTATGGTCACTGTGGTCACAGCATGCACAGAGTCCAAATTAAAACAATTCCCCATCGTCCAAATTAAAACAATTCCCCATCGTAAGTACACATTGATGGCCTAAGACACGAAACGAGCGGTTTGTGTGAGAAAACGAACAGTATTTATATCGTTTATACCTCTTATACACAGCCACGTCCAAGTGATCTGAGGGCGCGCGCGCATCCTGGTGTGTGACGTGTGCGCAGACTGGTGCATAGATATATACACTAGATGTCACCTTGTCTACGGCAGTTCATTGGAACGAATGTCTTTAAGGCGACATCTAGTGTATATATCTATGCACCAGTCTGCGCACACGTCACACAGCAGGAAGCCCCCGCGCCCTCAGATCACTTGGACGTGGCTGTGTTATAAGAGGTATAAACGATATAAATACTGTTCGTTTTCTCACACAAACCGCTCGTTTCGTGTCTTAGGCCATCAATGCGTACTTACGATGGGGAATTGTTTAATTTGGACGATGGGGAATTGTTTTAATTTGGACTCTGTGCATGCTCTTTGAGACAGTGACCATAGACCTGCATGATATGACTGACAGACAAGAACGGTTTGACCTAAAAATATCACAATTGAAACTACTGCGGAAAAAAAAGACACCTACATCTTGGATGCCCTTGAGGTAAGCTAAAACATACCAAAATTATATTTCAAAGTGAACTAGGCTATCCCTTTAAAGTCGTTTTCATGTTTTGCTGTTACAGCGCCACTAAGTGGCCTAGCGCTGCTATTTTTCTATGTGTCCTTAGTCAGATTTGGCAAAAATATCTCATTCCATTTAAGAGTTATATGCATTTACAAATAAAAGCAGTAAATGCCCGTTTACACCAAGAACAATAACTATAAAGATAGCTAAAATGATAACTGTATTAGCATCCACATCACATCAGCTGACGATAACACTGCAGTTTTTTTTTTCGTCTGTCGCTTTAAATATAATTTTAAACAGAATATATGTCGGTTTCTCTGGTAGTGGGCGGAGCTAATGCGCAAACGGCTAGATCTCATTGGCTGGCGCTCATCTCTGTTTTAATTTTAGCAAATCAGTTCGAGCGAACGCTGACAACGTGATTAACATTCATGAACCCAGCAGCTCATGTGTTGTATATTGTCATTATTAGTAGTATAATTAGTTGTAGGATTATCATCTTTTTAATGATAATTACTATTATCAATTACTATTATCTTTTTTTCTTTTCTTTTTTTTACAGAAAAACTACAATGACCAACAATATCTTAAGCACCAAGTTCAGTTAAAATAACAAATATGATGATCAAGTTTTAGAATTACTAAAGTTATATCATTAAATAATGCTTGATTATCAAAATATAATGCTTGATTGGCTGATTTTAAGAGTGTACTTTTAGATATTTAAAAAGCTGTGCCATTTTACAATGATAAGCTGATTTGGTGATATATATATATATATATATATATATATATATATATATATATATATATATAGAAGAGTTCAGATGCAAAAGCCTCTAAGTACCGTCTGAAATTTCCTTCTAATGATCATTTTTATCAAGCTTGTATATTTAAGTTCAGTAATTTCACTTAAATGGCAATGAAAATTACCTATGAATTGTCATTTAAGTGAAATAACTGAACTTAAATATACAAGCTTGATAAAAATTATCATTCTTATCAATTTCAGATGGCACTTAGAGGCTTTTGCATCTGAACTCTTCATATATATATATATATATATATATATATATGTATATGTATATAAATGATTCTATTGCCGAGGTGTGTGTAGACTAGAGGGTTGTGTCAATGTTTTTATTGTTTATCATCAGAAGAAAAAAAAAAACGCCCTGAAAGTGATTCCACAATACGGTGTGGTTATCATTATAGTTGTGAAGTGGTGTGGACTCTGCTATTCTTTTATATTCAGAACAATTTTTAGAACTATATCTTTATTGCTATAGTTATCGTCTTTGGTGTGAACGGGCCTTAAAGGGATAGTTCACCCCAAAATCAAAATACAGTCATCATTTTCTCACCCTGAAGTTGTTCCAAACTATTTTAATTTTTGGGTGAACCATGCCTTTAAACTAGGGAGGGAACCTGCGATGAACCAAACATCAAATTAAGTAAAATGATGGGGAACGAAATTAGTGAAGCCTTGTTTGTTACAGCAGCATCTCAGAGAAAATACAGTAAATCGTATATGATTGTTAATGTGATATTGTTGAACCAACGTGGATTAAACACTGGAAGTGCAAACACGATTTCAGGAAACAATTGTAGCTAGTTAATCCCTCTAACCATACAAACAAAGCAAGTTACATTGTAAGTTGGAAACACACCCCATGTTATTATTTCAGAAGCAATATGCTAAAGTGCAGAGGCATTACGCTAAAGTAGTTTATGCAATGCATCAAAAAAGTGAATAGGCCGTTTCTAGGCCTTACAGTTCAAAAGTTATTAGCAGCATAAATATAATTGAAATATTGAGCAGTTAGTGGTTTGAATTAAAGGGACAGTTCACCAAAAAATGAAAATTGACTTTAAAAAAAAAAAGTAATATTTGACGGCATCCACTGACTTCCGTCAACTCTCTGATTACCAACATTCTTCAAAATATCTACTTTGTGTTCAACAGAAGAAAGAAACTCATACAGGTTTGGAACAACTTGAGGGTGAGTAAATAATAACAGAATTTTCATTTTTTGGGGATGAACTATGCCTTTGAAGACTCCAAATTTTCTATAATAACAGATCAGACTGTTCTCTGTCCATGTGCAAAATTTCACACAACTTTTTACCATACAGTTCTACTGGCTGCCATTGACTTCAATGGCGGAAAAAGAAGAACAACTAACAATTACAAGAGTGACAATCAATGACATACAAAAATATAGAGCTTTATATTTAATGTGTATAAGACAGCTCAGATTCTTTTTGGTTTTGGAAAAATTTGATGAATAACGTTGGAGTTCCAAATGAACTCTCTGACTTTTGATTGTGGACGTTAAACACAGTTTGAGACATTGTTGAGAAACTCTAGAGACACGTTTGAGATTATTTGGGGTATATATGTAGATTTTTGCACTTTGACAAGGCTTTGTGTGAGAAAGTATTGAGAAATATATACCCTAAAGCTAATACTTTTGAAGTAATCTTCAGTTTTTATGTGCAAGAACAAAAGAGAGGCCTACATATAAATGTTTATTACAATTTGGATACATACATAGATTAATATTTATCAACTATTATACATCATTGCAAAATATTGTCAGATACTTAAAGTCAGCATTCTTTGTGTATTATCCTTTTAAATAATCTGTACAGTATGTGCATTTCTGTTCTCTCTCTCTCTCTTTGAGACTGTAGTGTTTCATGTAGACTACAGTATTACACCGTCCTTCCTTTATCCTGTCGGCTGCTTATTGTGGAGAAGGTGGGCTAGGGCAGGAAGTTAAAAATGGTTTGTTTGTTTCAGAGGAAACCTGACACACCCAGGCCTTGCAGCTGGTATTACTTATGACACTTCCTCTTATTCTAAAGGGCCTTTGGAAAGTTCCCACCCAACTTCATCACTTCCTAACATACCTTCAGCCATGATATCTTTAAGCTCTGTTTAGGTTTGTTTAGAGGACACTAAACAGACAGTATCATGATGGGCTAGCATTATCCTGTTATTTTACAGCAACCTATACATGGTTAATCCTGAAGTTTATCACAGTAAAAGTCATTTTATCATCTTTATTTTACTGTGCTTATTTCTACCATTTAACACAAATGGAGAAATTGTGTTCCAAACCATACAATACAATTTCTTCTTTTCTTTCTACTTCAAAATTTCACATTTAATTCGATGTTATGCCATTTCTTTACAATTAATCGTGAAATTTACTAGCAATTTCTGGGTGAAAATTGTTTCTACACCACCACAATCCACCCATTTTCCAAACCACTTGTCCTATGAAGTGTCGCAGGGATGCTGGAGCCGATTCCCCTTACCACTACAAAATCATATTTTTCTTCCCTTTAGCCAAAAAAACAGGGTCTAGATTCAATATGTTGACCAACAATATCATCAAACCTCTGTGGTACTTGTGTCATGATGTCACGACACACAAGAACCAATGAGGTTTGATGTTACTGATGTCGTTGTGTGATTTGATTTGACAGTGAATAAATCAAATTTGGGTCTGTTCATCATACAAAGTGATTGCATCGATTCAGAAACCACAATGGATTACTTTCACGCAACGTTTGTGTCCCTTTTGGACCTTGAAACTTTTGGATCTGATTTTACTGTTTTACTGAGTTTGTTTCAATTCAGTTTGTATTTAAGCCTGATTCTGAGCCACAATCGAATTCAATTTAACCTAATTTTATTATTATTTATAAAAAATTCAATCATTCATTGGCCTTTTTTGTTGTTGGACAGAAACACTTGAGAAACCAAGGAAATTATGATGAAAAGTTGGAGGATATGGTATACAAATCAAACTTGAGCTCATCTTGCCAACATGAGCGCTAATATATCAGAGCCTGTGAACTAAACACTAGGTCACAGCTTATATAGTTTTAGCATTTTATTTAAAAACCCAATTTTTTCATATATTTCACGTTTATTTTATTCAAATCAATTTGATATTGGAGATTGTCAGCAACGTTTTTTTTTCTTAGGCCTGTAACATGGTGAGGATACTCTATTTATGTCAGACTGCATTTCAGTAGAGTGCATCTGTTGTTTGGTAGATGTGGACAGGTGTAGATCATATGTGCAAGAGAAACAAGCGTGCATTAAAATTTTGACTTTGAACTTCCATTCTTGCAGTAGCTCTGTATATCTCTAAGGCAATGCGGTCGAATAGTAATTAGCTGGTGAAGTGGATTTACTTATTGTAAATGGACAACCGACGGATGTCATAACAAATGTCAGTAGACCGGGAAGATTTTTAAATAAGCGGCTCATTCATAAATCCGTAAGATCTTACCTTCATGCTGTGGAAATACAAACCGGAAGAGAGAAAAGGGGCGGGGCTACATAAGGTCTATAGAGTAATAGGCTTAACAACTTTTAAGCGTGATGCGAAATACTTTGATCACAGAATAAATTGCCAAGCACTGTAATGGGTCATGGTCCATTTAGAAGAGAACTGAAAGTATTATTCAAGTGCTCTGCTTTAAATAATGAAATAGCCCTCTCACAATAGGAAACAACATTAGCAATTGCAGCCCTGAACCAATGAACCATCCAGAGTCTGAGGAAGTCTACACTTCCCATGCTTAATCTACCCTTATCTACAAACTGAAGCACAAATCTTTCACCTAAATGTGTAGCACAGCACTTTATCTAAAACAAATAAAGAGATTTCCATTATCAATAGGCTATAACTACAGAGAGATAGAGTAACTGAAAATCAACACACAGTACAGCACATCCCCTATGGAGGCTTGTTTCTGCTGCGGAACAAAATAAAAGTAATTGTGACTTTTTATCATGCAATTCTGACTTTATTTCTCGCAATGCTGAGTTTGTATTTCAGAATCTGGAGAAAAGGTCAGAATTGCGAGTTATAAACTCAGAATTGCGAGAAACAGACTTAAGAACTCGCAATTTAGATTTTTTCTCGCAATTCTGACTTTAGAACTCGCAATTCAGACATTTTCTCCAGATTCGGAAATATAAACTCAGCATTGCTAGAAAAAAGACAGAATTGTGAGTTATAAACTCTCAGCTAAAAAGGTCATTGCAGCTTTTTTTTTGCAATTGCGAGTTTATATCACACAACTTTGACTTTATCGCAATTCTGACTTTAGAACTCGCAATTCTGACTTTAGAACTTGCAATTCTGACTTTAGAACTCGCAATTCAGATTTTGTCTCCAGATTGTGATATGAACTCAGCATTGTTCAGAACATCAAAATTGTGCGTTATAAACTCAGTTTCAAAGGTAATTGCAAATTTTTATAACACAATTCTGAGTTTTTTGCAATTCCAACTTCCGCAATTCTATTTTTCTCAGAATTGTGAGGGCTCACAATTGCGAGATATGAACTTATTCAGACTTTATAACTCGCAATTGCGACTTTATATCTCCCAATTCTGATGTTATTTATGACACAATATTTACTGGCCTTGTCTGAGAATTGTGAAATATAATCTCACAATTGCGAGTTATAAAGTCTGAATAAGTTTATATAGTTTATCTCACTTTATATATAAAGTCCGAATTGTGAGATATAAACTCACTATTGCAAAAAAAAAAAAAGGTCAAAATTGTGAGATTAAAAAGTTGCAATTATCTTTTTTTTTTTTTTTTTTTCTGTGGTGGAAACAAGCTTCCATACATCCCTCAGTAAAGGCAAAATCATCTTATCTTACGAATTTTAAAGAACGGAAAGTAAAAATTGGTAATGTTGGGAAACCAAATAATTTACTATTCAGAAATTCTGCTTGGGATGCAGTGAAGACCTCCAACAGGCCGGATGAATGAATGATTGTTCTGTGAGAGGAAGCTCTCGTCTTGACCTGCTGGCAGACAGAGAGATACTTTTCGAGTGTTTTACAATCATTGATAAATGATTGCTTTAGTTTTAACTTTAGAATTAAACTGCTTTAGCTTTCATTTGGTGTAGTCAGTAAATTCCACCTGAAGGAAATGCTGACAGTGAAAAGTAAAGCACATATTGTTGAGAATACTAACACATGTTGTGTTTTGTTGTCTGACTGGTGTGTTGGTGTCCAACACGAGGCTTCTTTACCAGCCTAACCTGCAAAACTGTCTTGCAAATCCATGAAGGAATAAGCAGGCCTTTCAGGATGGTGAACATAAGAATTCATCCAAAATGGATTCTGACTTTCCTGCTCAACTCACTATTTGATATCACACAATGGGGTAGGTGGATGTTAGTTAGCACTTATATCTATCCACAAAGTATAAATCCATTTTGTGCTCATATAACGTCTAAACATCACTAAGATGCTTAAGTAATGAAATAAAATCAATGAATTGCTTTATTGCTGTTGATATGTCAATAAAGAATGATGCAAGTATTAGTAATAATTGTTAACAATTGTGTTTTCTTACTGTACACTGTAAAAGATTTCTAACCTCCCCAACTCAAAATTTTCAAGTGACTGCTCACATCTACATTTTTTAATAACCCAAGTGAGATTCTGTAAATTATCAAATTAAATTTACAGAATTTCACTTGGGCCAATTGAAAAATTTAGATGTGACCTGTCACTAGAAAATCTTGAGTTGGGGAGGTTAGAAATCTTTTACAGTGCTCTATTCATTGGAATTGCTTTGAACAGAGTACATTAGTCCCATTTTCTCCTTTTGTTTTCCACAGAAAAAAAACGGATTTACATAAAATGAAAAATTCTGAATTTTTTCATTTCCAGGTGAACTGACCCTTGTTGTAAAAATACCAAGTCAAAGTGTAATGTAGATGTAAACCTGAAAGGAAATGATTGGACTTTTCAACTATGTTACTTGAAATTAGGAGATGGTGAATAATGAGTAATACACATTATCACTAGCACATTCTGAGTTGGGGAGGGTAGAATTTTTTTACAGTGTAGTTAAAAAATGTAAACAATATTACAATAGAATATAATCTTACATCAAATACATCAAATAATTTGCACAGTATTCAAATCAAGTTTCCAATAAATATCTCGAGAGCATTTACGGTCATTCTCGCCTCAACGATCAAAACATGTGAGCAGACAGGATCTTAAACAAAAGACTGTTTCACAGTTACAGGCTTCAGATGAACTCGGTCAAGTCACATGGATCTGTCAAACTACGGGTGGCACCACACTGTTTCCAGATCAGCATTGTGTTTTGTCTCTTATAATGTTAGAGCTTGGGAAACGCAGAGGAAAAGCTGCTTCTGGATCAGCATGAAGAGGTTATTGTTGATATCCATCAAAAATGTATAATCATAAAACACACCGAAATTGATGTTATGGATGGGAACAAAAAATCCACTTTGAGCTAACAAATGAAGAGTGTCCAATGAATGGCATATTGAAATATTATAGACATAAATTAAGTGATATTCTCAATAAAACACGATCACTTTAAGGGGAATCGGTGCTTTTAGTTTAACAGCCTTTGATAAGAAATGTAGTGATATTTCATAAACACAATGTCGCCATTTAACACGAACAGTATATCTTTAAAATCGAGTCCTCCCTTTTCTCCTCCTCTTTTCCCCCTTCCTCTTCCTCTGAACATTTCCTTTGCTCTTTATTTTCTTTTAATGCTTATGTGTATGAGCACTGAACAGGTTAAGATTACATTCAGATTAGTTTTATAACGCTCTCAAAAAGTGGAGAGTATTAGGCAATACCTTCCAGTTAAATGGTTTTAGGCTAGAGGAAAAGTGTCCGGCACAAGAATAAAGTATCTTCTGTTTCAATCGCAACAAAAACACAGACTCACCAGCCAACCAGCACCCGAAATGGGTGTTGGTTTATTACACGTAGCTAATGTTTACGCAGAGGCCCAGGCTTCTGCTCTGGTGTGGGTTCCTAATAAAGTCAACTTATTATGACTGCTGGGGCTTTGAAAGAAAGGGGCAGCCGTTATATGAATGGCAAGAGGAGGAGTGAGTGCGGAAAAGAGGAATTTACCGTCTAGTCCTGAATTCTGCAGATGTTCAGTCAAGTCACAGCCGAACGCATTTTCAGTTCCCTTCCTTTTGGACTTCAGCTTGGCAGCCTTATTCTTCATCAGGCTTCCGTAACGTATCCAGATCAGAGTAAATACACCTTAAAATCAACCATTGGTCCCACAACGCATGGGATGGGAAGGGTGGGGAAATGCGCTCGAAAAGAAAAGAAGAGTCCCAAATCAGGAAGTCCACAGTGTCAAACAAAAGAAATCATCCGCTCACATCTTGACTGAGCCACCAAAGATCTGGTGTGGGCGAAGAACTCTGGAGTGGTTCACGCCCAACGTCACTTCATCATCAGGGTCTCTCCTCCCTTAAGCCCTGAACAGAGAGAGGTGAGATTCTGTGTCGAGTCTGAGGGGGAAAAGTTACGACACGAGCTTCTGTCCCACCAAGAAGCTTTGCAGAGGAGACAGTTTCCTGTCCTCTCCACTTCTATCTATCTATCTATCTATCTATCTATCTATCTATCTATCTATCTATCTATCTATCTATCTATCTATCTATCTATCTATCTATCTATCTATCTATCTATCTATCTATCTATCTATCTATCTATCTATCCTTTTCGTTCCACGTTGTTCAGGAGGTCATCGTGCTGATGTTGAGTGGAGGCTTGAAATGTCAGAACTTTTTGCAAAGGGGAGGGTAGAAGAGCGAGGGGAGGAGAGAGAAGTAACTGCCTGCTTATTCTTCACCACTTTGGACATTACCGAACCCCTTTCACCCAACCCCCCCCCCCGGCCACCCCGCTTTCTCTCTTCCTCCCTCCCTTTTTCTTTTTTGTAGCCATGGCTCCAACAGGAAACCTGCTCTCTGCCTTCCTGAACGCTTCCAGAATACACAATTTCCTGTAAAGGGAACCTTGTTTGGAAAACAAAAACAGACCAAGAGAAGGACGTTGGGGAGAGGGACAGCAAGATGGGGGGAGAAAGAGAGAGAGAAAGGCAGAACGATGCAGAAAAAACTGGAGAACTTTACAGAGCAGATGAGAGAGGGGGAAAAACACAAGGTTCCCGTTAACCACGGCTAGTTAGCCATTTTGAGTGTTTCTTCACTTCTATGTCCCACGGGCGAATTTTTATTAAAACTAATAGATACCTTTTTCCAGATTTTCTGTTTTGGAAGCTTTTTAACTGTGACTTATTTATCATAGTTTTTGCTACTTTTCAAATGCCTTTTATGTCTAGATTTTTGTTGCTTTACTTTTGTCCCAGAATTATGAAAATCCATCATAAGAGTATTGCACTCTTAGAACAAAAAAGGTTCATTGGGGTTCATCCCTGCTGAAAAATCCAGCATAAACCAGCATGAATTCATGGCTGGTTTCTGCTGGTGCTGGTCTAACTGGAGGACCAGCATAATCATGCTATTCTCAAGCAAAACTGGTGCTGGTGAAGCTGGTTTAATTGGTTTAGGTATGATTATATTATTAATCAAAGTCATCTGAAATTTTAAACAGTAAAAATTAAAACTGGTGAAATGTTTAAAAGGATTTGTCTCCGGTTTAAAAGGATCTATATACAAATGAATTAAAAAAGCTTGTGTACATTGCAAAACAAAAACTGATATGAAAACAAAGAAAAATGCCAAATAACACCATAATCATAAGCCATTTGTTCAATAACAGGGGTTATGAGAAGAGCTCTTACTAAGAAAGAGCTATTGATAATGAAAGCTCAAAATGACAAGTTGCTGATTTTAAAGACTTTAAATGGTCCTTTGGGAGCTCGCATGTCAAAATCCAGCGGTCAGTCACTGATCCCAAAAAAGTGCACACAGTAAAAGGTATGTCATTGCAGTCAGGAGCATGTCATATTGTAGTCAATAGTGATAGCATGCACTTTCAACAGTTGCTGAAAGAGAATTAATTCAACCAAAGTCAAGAGCCAAGTGTCCAACTGAACGCCACATAATGAAACACTAATCACCATAACGGTGACTTCAAATAGACTTAAAGAACTTTTAACACATCCGCAAGTTTTGTTGTGGTCTTGCTGGAATCATATAGCACCCAAAAGACAACATGGTCCACCAGCACAACCGCTTCTCATGCTGGGTACCAAACCATCATCCAGCATCCCATGCTGGAGACCAGCAGCAAAATATACCTTATGCTGGTGAGAAGCAGTGCTGGATTTTTCAGCAGGGTAGAACCCTGAGGTTCAAGGCTCAATTTTAAAGAACCATTTATGCCAAAATGGTTCTATACAGGGAGAAATGTCTAAGGGCGTTTTCGCACCAATGTCCGAACCAAAATTCATGTTTTGATAAATTTAAACTTTCGGTAAGTTTTGGTTTGGTTTCACATTGCAATTATGCAAGCGCACTAAAGAACTTTACAAGACAAACTTGCGTCCTGTCGTCATCATCTGCTGCATCTTGACATTGATTGGTTTGTAAACGGACGTGTGTCTGACGTCAGCGTGTTGTCAATTCGGCGAGTAACTTTGACAAGAATGAATGAACAGACGCATATCGTTGCCACTATACTGATATTATTACGGCATTACTCCCTGCAGCACCAACTATACTCGAGGCTAGTTCAAATTCGCCAAATGAACGTCTTCTTTGTGCGAACATTTTATTGTCGCCGGCAGGAAAGGAGGAGAAGACTGCAAGCAATCCTGCGGGAACCACCGGAACTTCCTATAAATGGTCTGAAAGTCCGAACCATACAGAAAATGCTTTCACACTAGAAACGAACCAAACCTTTGTTCAGTTTGATCCGGACCGAGACTACCTCTTTTCGTCTGACCAAATTCTGTCTGTTTGGTCCGGACCGTGGTCCAGGGGAGGTTTCACACCTGTTATTTTGATTCGGATCAAACTGAAAAGTCAGAAAATCCGGACCAAACAAGGTAGATGTGAAATGGCCCTAAATGATTGCATAATACTTTAATGTTTAACGGGTTATTTACATTTTTTCGACTAATAAAGTATGTTTACGAGCCGCTTAATTTATAAAATTGTATTCAAATAAAAAATTTATTTAAACAAAATGAATTTATTAAACCTTAATCCATAAAATGATCCCATGATTGGAACTTCTAAAAAGTTCTATCTGAAGCGCCTGGCAGAACTCTTTATGGTTCTATATAGAACTTTTTCTTCTATGAGTAAATTTTTCATAGAAGTTATGATAATGTAAACAAAGAGTATAGAAACTGACCATTTCAATATTTACTGTACAGTATGTAAACGACTTGCAGTATGTCTGGTTTTGACCGTCCCCCTTAGCATCATGCTAAGGGGGATCAACATTCTTGCCATTTGCAAGGTTTTTTCAAAAGTTAGTGTAGTTGGTCACCAACAAGCCAAACAAGCAAATAAAGAACATGCTTGAGATGAAATATGAGATCCATCCATCCTTTATCCAAACCGCTTTTATCCTTATATTAGGGTCACAGGGGGCTGGAGACTATATGAAATACTGAAATGTGATGTTTAAAGGAAATAAAGAATAGAGTATTTATTATTGTGCATCATTTTCAGCCAATCTGTAATTTTGTCGAATGATTCAAAAAGTGTGAAATATTTTTTGTGTGTATTTAATATTGTTCATACAAATGTGTGACCATAGATATGTATACGTAGATGACATATTCGACCGATGAGGCATCTATGTATATACATCTATGTGTGTGACAGCCAGCAAAGAGGTATTTTGCTGTGATCTGAGAGGAAGGAAGTATAAAGGATCTGGGACAGTATATGCTGACAAAGTTAGCCATGCAAGCAGTAACCTTGACATTATTAACATATTAGATCCACCAAGTAAGGAAGCATCCATCTTCTACGATTTTAAAACTTTTCATATGTCCAAAAGGCTCGTTCTCATTGCCATTTGTGTGTGTGAGAAAATGTCAGGAGGTTATTATTCATTTATAAAGGTTGTTGCTAAACATGGTTATGGTTAAAATACTAGGGCAGATTCTAACCCCAACCCTCAATATTCAGACACTGGTTAACCAATATACTGTAGGCTTGCGGATGCCAAGCCTTTGATCAAACCTCTCTTTACTGTAGACTTTTCAGGTTTAGGTTTAATCAATACATTTTTGATTTAAAATTGATTTGAAGTCAATTGACTTTTTAATTTGAATTCAATTTTATGAATAAAGCAGCTCGTAAACATACTTTATCAGTAGGAAAAAATTTAATAACTCACTATCTGTACACATTTCTGCTGCAGATGAAAATGTTATTCATAAAGTTAAGTGACGGAAGACAAAGTTGCCTTCAGAGAAGTTTTGTCGATGTACAATACATTCAAAGGTTTGAAGTCTCTTCAAAAATGTGGATTTTGTTTTTAATATTTTGAAATATTATTACAATTTTAAATAGCTGTTTTCTATTTGAATATATTGTAAAATGTAATATATTCGTTTGATCAAAGCTGAATTTTCGGCATGATTACTCCAGTCTTCACGACCCTTCAGAAATAATTCTAATATGGTGATTTGCTGCTCAAGAAAAAAAAAATCTTATTAAACCGCAATACATTTTCTTTTGAATTCTTTGATGAATAAGACGTTTAAAAGAACAGCCTTTTTTCTTGTAAAATTATAAATTCTTTTTTATCAATTTAAGGATAAAATAATTGAAAAAACAGTAAAAGATGGGGAAAATATGCTTATAATTTTACTTGATACATTACAAATGCTGCTTTATCAGAAACATTTCTTCGAATGGCTTTTCTTAGCAGGCGCAGAAAGCATTATTATCAACAGACAAAAAAGGGATCCTTTCAAATATGGCATTTAAAAAAAAATCAGACCACAGATTAAAGCATTTAGAGCATAAGAACAGACACTTTTTTGTGTCAAGCCACCATGTGCCAAAGGTTGTTCTTCCTATAGAGCAGCCCTGAATCATGTGACAGGAGCAAACAAAGGGCGAATTCAATCGGATGCCTGTCAGACAATCCCAGTCCATGATGTAATAGAGTGAAAACTGCCTACTTTTTCAATAGCCTTGGCTCCATATGTGTTTTCCCATTAATTTTCTCCATGGAAATAACAAATGCTTAAAAAAACCTAATATACAGTGAGGAAAATAAGTATTTGAACACCCTGCTGTTTTGCAAGTTCTCCCACTTGGAAATCATGGAGGGGTCTGAAATTGTCATCGTAGGTGCATGTCCACTGTGAGAGACATAATCTAAAAAAAAAAATCCAGAAATCACAATATATGATTTTTTAACTATTTATTTGTATGATACAGCTGCAAATAAGTATTTGAACACCTGTCTATCAGCTAGAATTCTGACCCTCAAAGACCTGTTAGTCTGCCTTTAAAATGTCCACCTCCACTCCATTTATTATCCTAAATTAGATGCACCTGTTTGAGGTTGTTAGCTGCATAAAGACACCTGTCCACCCCATACAATCAGTAAGAATCCAACTACTAACATGGCCAAGACCAAAGAGCTGTCCAAAGACGCTAGAGACAAAATTGTACACCTCCACAAGGCTGGAAAGGGCTACGGGGAAATTGTCAAGCAGCTTGGTGAAAAAAGGTCCACTGTTGGAGCAATCATTAGAAAATGGAAGAAGCTAAACATGACTGTCAATCTCCCTCGGACTGGGGCTCCATGCAAGATCTCACCTTGTGGGGTCTCAATGATCCTAAGAAAGGTGAGAAATCAGCCCAGAACTACACGGGAGGAGCTGGTCAATGACCTGAAAAGAGCTGGGACCACCGTTTCCAAGGTTACTGTTGGTAATACACTAAGACGTCATGGTTTGAAATCATGCATGGCACGGAAGGTTCCCCTGCTTAAACCAGCACATGTCAAGGCCCGTCTTAAGTTTGCCAATGACCATTTGGATGATCCAGAGGAGTCATGGGAGAAAGTCATGTGGTCAGGTGAGACCAAAATAGAACTTTTTGGTCATAATTCCACTAAACGGGTTTGGAGGAAGAAGAATGATGAGTACCATCCCAAGAACACCATCCCTACTGTGAAGCATGGGGGTGGTAGCATCATGCTTTGGGGGTGTTTTTCTGCACATGGGACAGGGCGACTGCACTGTATTAAGGAGAGGATGACCGGGGCCATGTATTGCGAGATTTTGGGGAACAACCTCCTTCCCTCAGTTAGAGCATTGAAGATGGGTCGAGGCTGGGTCTTCCAACATGACAATGACCCGAACCTGGTGAAAAACTACAGGAAACGTTTGACCTCTGTAATGGCAAACAAAGGCTACTGTACCAAATATTAACATTGATTTTCTCAGGTGTTGAAATACTTATTTGCAGCTGTATCATACAAATAAATAGTTAAAAAATCATACATTGTGATTTCTGGATTTTTTTTTTAGATTATGTCTCTCACAGTGGACATGCACCTACGATGACAATTTCAGACCCCTCCATGATTTCTAAGTGGGAGAACTTGCAAAATAGCAGGGTGTTCAAATACTTATTTTTCTCACTGTATATGCAGACTGAGGAGCTTTATAGGGGTGGACAATTACTGCTACTCTATGCTCTTTTGCCAAAACACAAGCCACAAGTTTCCTTACTCCAACAAAAGAATACTGCCCATTTCCCAAAGAATACTGCCCATTTCCCAATATGCATTCTTAAACAGTCTGAGTCTTGTCATCATCATCAACCGACAACGTTCAATTCCAATCATCAAACAGAGGATGCATGAAATTACCCAGATGTGTTCTTGATACTGATTAATGAGGATCCATTGGATGCTGTGTCCGAAATCTCTCCCTGTCCCCTACATACAGTGTACTAGGATATAGGGTGTTGGCCATTTTGTAATGGTGCAAGAACAACTTTGTGCCCTAAAATTGTTCATTCATACACTTGCTGAAGCACTCGGAAATATTGTATATGAGTTAAATGCACATGAACGCCACCACAAAGTCTCAGGCCTAACTCTTTCCCTGCCAGCGTTTCTTTTTTTGGCAGGGAAAGACTTAATTGGGACTAGGAAACTCTGGATTTTCTTTGAACTTAGGTGTGTGTCAGTGAGAAACATGGCGGAATACCACAATACTTACAGGTATTTAACAGTGTATCACACATGACATTGTCAGGCTGTTTTATTTCAAACAAAATAAGCTAATAGTCTGCAAAAAAAACATGATAGCATTGTAACATGCCAATTTAATATGTAGCCTAGAATGATTATTTTTGTAGTGGCTTCATAAATGAATTAAAAACAAAAAAGCAAAACACACCTGATGATGATTCTTTGTTCTTTTTCTAGAAGTTTCGGGAGGCTAGCAATAGCAGCTAGCTTTGAAAGCATGAGATACCACCCTCCCTTCAGAGCGTCTCTAAAGCCACGCCTCCTCCAAAGCACGTGAGACGGCGCTAATCTACCTCATGTCTCAAAGCACATACCATTACAATGAATATATTATATATATAATGAACATAAAGAACTTAAAGAGCACTGACCTGTACCACCTGACAGCTGCAGATTCATTTCAGCGTTGAGTGTTGCCATTAAAACGCGTAAATTCGAGTCACGAGGCGCTCCGAGTGTCACGGTTTTCCATCTCTTCCAAATGACGGTAGTGATGGTGTGAACAGCATGAGCTGGTAGTTTTGGTTCAGGAGGAACTGTAAAAGGCGGCTGCTGTTTCGGTTGCGGCACTCGGTGACTGCACGTCTGTCTAACTCTGTACAGAATGTAAATACTTCATTTATAAATGCAGTTTTATTTTTTACTTCTTTAATGAGTTAAGTGCCTATAGCTCCTTACCCCTTACAATAACTTACTTTTCTATAAATGTTGTTTTTTCAATTATTTAAATATAGCCTATTGAATTAATTTACTCATTTTTATTTTTTTATTCCTTGCCCTTTATGATTGTATATTTGATTTGAGACTTCATCGCCTTTACTTTATTTGCAACTATAAGAATTGTAAATTGTTAATATTGTTTGTTCAATGCCTATTTTGTTTGTAAATTTGTTTATTTTTGGTGTGATTCGGACCAAATGCAATGATTGGAAGAACATTGTATGGTCATATGACTTCCCCAGACCATGTAGGCTACATTTAGGCCAATACCACTTACGTTAGTGATTGCTATATCAGGATGTGAGGAGAGTTTCAACCAGCATAACAAAAAAAAATATTTCTGGAACAAATCACCAACCCTTCCTTAAACAACAACAACAACAACAACAACAACAACAACAACAACAACAACAACAAAAGTGCTTTGAACGTAACTGACTCTTAATTGCGACTTCCCAACGCGTGATTTTTTTTCCCAAACCACTTCAGCGGAAATCCCGCCCTGATTGCCCTACACCAATCACTGATCCCTAAACCTACCCGTCACAGATTGCCTACACCAAACACTGATCCCTAAACCTACCCGTCACTGTAACCTGAACCAATTAAATAGGCTGCAGGGCGGGATTTCCGCTGAAGTGGTTTGGGAAAAAAAATCACGCCTTCCCAACTCGTAAATACGAACTTCCCTTCTCATTCATACTTCCTTATTTTAGTTAAAATATAAACCACTTGAAGGAGTTATAATGAAAAACAGTGACTGAATTTGGACAGTGACTTTTATGCCTGAAATACCATATATGATCTAAGAATATTTACTACTCATATTTTTGTTGTTGGTCATGATAAATTTAAATAATTTATCACAAATAAATGTATTATATGAGGACTATCTATGTATATTCGATGCAATTAATTTTTATAGAGGACACATTAATTAGCCTATTCATTTTAATTTGACATATTTTGATAATATAATCTTGAAAATAGCATATTCTGTGAATAATTCTGAAAGTTACCTCTTTAATTTGATTTGTTACATGTATTCCACACGTGTTTCCATTTCTATATAGGCCACAGTAGCAACAGTAGGCTATATTTTCTGTATATTCCAATAAATGGCACTAGGGGGAGTAGGAAGATCCCGAGACTCTTGATTAATCTCATCATATGACTCTCCACAGAAACTATTTATTCCTTAATGAGTTAAACTTTAGCACCAAAACTACTGAATGCACCTTTAATGCACAAATAATAAGTGTGTGCATTTGTACTCTGCATCAAATAAATTCAGTAGTCAACATTTGAAGTGGATCAAAACCTTTCATCAAAGTTATACATGAATTTTGAACAATACCCGTTCTATATATATAGCTAACAATTTCCAACAGTATCTCTTAGAGATAGTCCTCTTATAATACATTTATTTGTGATCAATTATTTAAATTTATCATGACCAATCAACATAAATGAGTAGTAAATATGCTTAGATCATATATGGTATTATACCAGCAAACTTGTATACAACCTATTTCACAAAAGAAAAAAAGCTGCAGTCTTTGTTGAATGCCATTCTTTATTGCAGTATTAACATCAGTAAACTGGCTTTCTCAATATCACACACACAGGTTCAACACTGCATGAGAGGTGAGCACTTTCCATGAAAAGGGCACAAAAACAGGCGTAAAGGTTCCTTTTCAACAAAGATTTATCAGACGAAGTGCTAAACTTTCAGATAAACCTCAAGATGTCAAACTGTATATATTATTTAAACTATAGAATAATTATAATTCTTTTTTAAAATCACAATTTCAAGGGGGCTGTCGAGATATTAAGTGGGATTAAAGGTACTCGTGTGGTGATTTCATGGCAGTTAACAATTTATATAAAATATAATTTCCCATTCCAACATGATTTCTTCCCTTACTGCTATACAAAAATTAACAGGATCCCAATTTGCACCCTATTCGTGGAAAATTCTGATTAATGTTCACAAACCTTTGCCCATGATTTTTTTTTCACAGTATAAAATTCATATAATGTTCACAGTTACAACACCCAAATCTTTTAAATGTGCACGTGCCACAGAATGTAAAGTAAAAAACTGAGTTAAGATGATTTTATGTGATACCAGGTTTTCTGAAATAATAATAATAATAATAATAATAATAATAAATCTTTATTTTCTGAAATAAAAATCAAATTATGACAAAAACGTAGTAAAAAAACAAGTAAAATGTAACTTAATTTGATCTTCATGCACTGTTTTAGCCTAGGGTTTGATTTGCTAGAGTGCTTGATTTCCATTTGTCAAGTTTCAGCAGAACACTAGATAATGACCATGTCGACTATACAGAATCTTGGAGTTCATGATCGTCCACATAAAATCCAAACTTGCATTTCTGTCCCCACACTCATCAATCAGCTGGTTTGATAAGATGGCCAATACTGTACTGAAATTCAGCGTGTCGAGATCAGTTTCAAGTCATATTCGGCTTCTGGAAAGTTTCTGTAATGTATGAATCATTCTAAGGTTTTTATATATAAACCCCGTCAGGACAGCCCATCATATGATATTATGTTAAGTAATCACAAGTCTTTTTTTCCTCTGATCATAAAGTCAGTAAATTAACCTCCCAGTTTTATGACTGTCTTAAACATTGGCCTAAACCCATCTACAGCTACATTTCACTGAAATGAAACTGATTAAACATTATCCCTGGACCCAAACACCTACTAATAATCTACAAGTTTCCACCGGACCGATATTAGAGGCATGTTCAGCTGAAATCAACATCATAGAACACGCTCTGCCCATATACATCTATATCAATATTTGAGCCTATACTGTACATAATAACATATCTCTTCCGACCAGTCAGGTACAGCTCTCTTGTTTTCCATTACTCTTGTTTTGCCATTTTCTGTGATGACCTAATTGAATACAAGCCATACAGAATGCATTATGTGAAACTAGAAGTTCACTAGAAGTAATGAATATTAAATTTCAATCATGAAAGCTATACCTGATTGATCTATTTAAATTCTACTTGACTATTGTAATACTTTAAACGTAGTGTTTGATCAGTATTCTGGCCATATTATCTTACAGGTCAGATGGGTAAGTGCACCCTGGGGTGGAGAAACAACACCTGGTGTTAGCTCTGGCAGGCACTGGTGAATGCTGTGTTTCAATGCAAGCTGTCTCTTGAGTATCCAGACTCAGTGAGCACGCTCAGGCTGGCCGACGTCCACGGTGATGTTGATGAAGAGTGGGGCTCGGTCGATAGACAGGACCTTGTAGGAACAGGAATTCAAACCATCCTTCTTCCACATCTGGGGAGTGCGGCGTAACAGCTGCATCCTGTGATGGGTGAAGTGAAAGCAAAGCGTTAGATGCCACACTGAAACTACGCATCTCTTCAGTAGCTATGTTTCCATCCAAAGTTGCAAATTTAACTTGTGTGAAAAATTGGAATATGGCATAAAATTTGCGATTCCACGTGTTCAAGAGAAGAAGAAAAAAAGTCACTTCCAGTGAAATTGGCACAAAATATCTGTAATAAAAAGCAGCAGCCATTCTTTGTTTTCAAGTAGCAGGGAACCGTCGCAACTCTGTCGTCGTTATGTTAAGCCCGCCCCGCCTACTCTATACACGATGTGATTGGTTTGGCTCAGGCATTTCAGAATGACCAAACCAACAGTTGAGATGCTGTGGAATTCGATTGGTCTGCGGGTTAGTCCAATCAATCACATTCTCTGTTGAGGTGAAGTCACGTGAGTTTTCTGTTGCGCATTGAGTTTATTCGGTACATGTTTCAATCATAGTTTATGCGCATGTCTTCTTATCAGATGAAAGCCCAATGTCCTATAGTTACGATAAGCAAATACATTGATATCAGGGTTTGAAATACACCCACTATCCCACCAAATGTGGGTGAAACCAAAGTCCTTTTAGGAAAGTCCTTTTATATAAATTGTCTCTGGTGAAACCCAACGGTGGCAGGTCACTATCAACTCACTAGCCAATTTGGTGGGCTAAGATTGATAAATTCACTTGCGATATCATGTCTACCCGCTTGCCTCCAACATTTGCTAAACGAAGCATAACAGTACACTTGCATGGAGACAAGAAGCCGATATTCAACCTGTTCTTAATACCTAGGCATCTGAGAACAGGGTATCCGTGGGTTTTTAAAATCTAATTTAACGCTTTTAGGATGTGTTCACACTTTCGCTTGGTTCGTTTGGTCTGGACCAAAAAAACTAACAAAAAAAAAAACACTCCTGGTCCGCTTAGCGTTCACATTGGCATTTTAACACCGAACCTAAAGGCATAGGGATATGTTCACAACCTGATTGGTCGGCTTTTATGACATATTGCCTATTTTGAGACGGAACTTACCGAACATCCAAACAATGCTGTGTTCTGGGATAAATGCGCTCGTATGTGCGTAGCCTACATATGATATTATTTTGACCAGCTGAGAACTTGTGGTTTGGATAGTAGAACTTCTGGATGACTGGTAACTTAAATTCAGTCGCCACATTTGCTGATGAGTGAAAAAGTTAACTTCAACCGTTCAACGAGTTTCACATTTACAGGAAATATTTTTTAAGGTTGTAATAGCTTATAACTTGTACAGTACATATTTGATCTAAACCATAATGTTTTAGTGTGATGATTATGTAAGACACTGGATGTCTCAATCTCATTTCCTTGGTGTAATGTAACAAATGAAAGTTCTCAAAAATGTTCCTTCAGCTGTGGTCTCTTGCAAGACCAGAGTAACCCTAATATTGCAACATTTATTTCTCATTCACACTTGACCTGACCTGTCTTTATTGACTTGATTGCCGCTGTCTCTCTTGTGAAAGACCATGGTGTAGCGCGCCACTTCAGGAGACGGCCGCAGTATCGTCATTTTCTGAAGTTCCACCCTGAAAAACATGGTTCTATTAAAATCATCAACAATGAGAAATATACAGCAATGTTCAGAGATAGTATCAACGGCAATGAACTTTTCCCTTCACTCAACACTCAAGCACAAATTGGCTCTGCATTTTTCATGTCTTTTTTGGGGGTTTTGATTTTGATGATTAAAAAACATTTTTTCAGCACGCTCTTTGGCCAAATGAGAGATGAGAAATGAGAACACACTTCAAAACTGCTACATGCATCTATATTTTAGATTCTTTTCAAAATGTTAACCTGATGTCAACCTGAACTGAAAAGCAACATTTCATTTTGGTCATTTTGTCTACTTTAGAAGAAAATAAATAGTAGTCAGTGGGTTTTAATCAGTGTGTACTACTGGTGCACATCCTTAACGGTGTCCTAAGTTCATCTTACCTTTTCCTCAGGTCATCGTCCTCTCCACCCCAGCCCCAGTAAGAGTTTGGGAAGCCATTTACCAAGTGGAACTGCTCCGTCGTCATGGCCGAAACCCCCCCAAAGTAACCTTTGTATCGGAGTCTGGGAAGTCAGTGGCAAAAAGTGATGAATGTCTTTTAAATATTAAACAAGAACTATAACATGTCATTTCACAAAATAACTCAGTGATGCAATTAAGAAATGACTTAGGGTGCATTATATTTAATGTAGCTGAATACTAATGGAGAACAGAGAATATCAAGCGTTTGACTACCATATTTTGAAAAACAGGGGAAAGCATCTCTGAGATGCTTAATACATACAACCTACCTGCAATCTCCCTTAAAAACTGAGTGAGCTAGAGAAATAAATGACCTGAGGCCGGTTGGATAAACTGCTAAGACTAGTCTTATAAGTTAGTCATCACATTTTTTTTCTTAAAGACTGTTCATAACTTTTTAAAGTCAGT
Organism: Scardinius erythrophthalmus; assembly: GCF_964197995.2. Taxonomy (NCBI): domain Eukaryota; kingdom Metazoa; phylum Chordata; class Actinopteri; order Cypriniformes; family Leuciscidae; genus Scardinius; species Scardinius erythrophthalmus. Next base: position 50,388,708 of record NC_138225.1, read on the forward strand.
TACCTAGTGTAGATACTAGCACTTAAGACATAGTCTTAACATAATGGCTATGTTTTTGCAACTGGCCACTGGTCTTAAAAACACAAGCCCAAAAATAAGCAAGCCGTAGTTTTCGGGGGATAACCGAAGTGGTATAACTTAACAGTTCACAGTAAACAATTCTTTTAGCTTCTTTCATGTCATAAAAATATCATAAAACAAAATAAAATGATCTACATATAGAACAGGTTAATTGATTGCTAAAACAAATGCCAATCCCTCCAAGATTTAGTGATTTTTGTAATCGCAGAATTTAATGCAAAAATCAAGGAAGCAACGCAATTTTTGCGCAAAGATTGTTAACCTAAGTGGAGGACAAGCAATATTAGCTTATCAAAATTCATAATTCTGAACCCAAACAAATGAATGTGTTCAGCTGTCCTGCCTCTGATTTACAGTACATTCTATCTATTAAAGGGGCTATTATGTGTAGGTTTTTACTTAAAAAAAATCTTTAAGATAGAGTTTTCATTTGTACATTTATGAGCCAACCATAATGTAATAGAAAGAATGACACCTTGACTGTCCACCACGGTTGCCTCTATCAGCCTGTAGGCTCAATTGTGTGTGGAGGAGTCGGGTCCGAATTGCTAGCCAAATGTGTCGTGCTCGTATGAGCGTGAGCACCGAGAACGAGCATGAGACTGGCTGCAGTCTCTCTAACGGCCACTGGTGTCAGTAACGGTTAGAAATTTCAGAACTTGCGCAATGCTCCTTTAATGTAAGCAGATTTAAGTGCCTTAAAGAAAAGAAAAATTCCATAATTTTGGGTTTCAAAAATCCATAAAAAGCACAGTGAAATCCAGGTGGCAACATGCGCCAAAGACTTTTGCACAGAACTTTAGACAAAATCTGTATAAAGTGTACAGAACTAAACTGAACAAATACTGTTGATGCAAAGATGTCACACTTTCGGACACTGGCAGCTCATCACAAAAACAGATGTATGTGTCTTGAGTTGACCCATTCAGAAATGTTGACACTGGTCTGTCTCTCCGTGTAGTTTTTTCCACCAGCCCTGTGGTCCGTAATCTATGTTTTGCAAACAGCTGAACTACTGAAAAATGTTGTTAACTAGTACTGTTACTACTTGTCACTTCTGTTGCTTTAACTGACAGTACTGTTAACTGATTACAGTGTTGTATTTCTAACCCAAATGTTGTTGGGTCAAAGCCCAGAATGGCCTGTATCGTGTTTGTTAAATGAAGACAGTAATACTCACTTGTAGCCAGTGGAATTCCTCCCCACTACTAAGTGCTTAGGCTGTTCCCCACACATGTATAAGTTATGATCATTCTCAGGAACCAGATCAACATCATGGAAGATGAAACAGTCCCAGCTCAGGTCTTTCAGGGCCTCGAGGTAGCCAACATTTAATAACTTTGCCCTGTTAAATGTAGCATCTCCAGCCTATAGGACAAACAGACACATACATTTTACACACACACACACACACACACACACACACACACACACACACACACACACACACACACACACACACACACACACACACACACACACACACACACACACAGTTTTTAGACGCGGGCAAATCTTGTGTTGTGACTTCCTTTATATTCCTCTGTTAAAGAGAATCACGCTCAGACTTGGTTTTCTCACACTTACACTGAAGTATAATAAAGTCTTAACACACGGAACTTTTTAACATTTGGAAAATTACCAACATTTTTTGTTTGGAATGTGGAAGGACAGAGAAGGTGAACTGCTTACTCCATTTTGAGTGAAATGACAGACTATAAACTATTAATAACTATAAACTATTATCACATATACACACAAACTAATGCAAAATGGGTTTGTCCCCAGTGCATCATATGAGAAAATGTATATTTTAGATGAGTCTTTGATTATTACTATTACTGCGTTTTAATATTACAAAAAGGTGATGTAGTGTTTTGTCACACTGGCAAGTAATCTTGTTTTGAACAACTGAACTACTTATAACTACTGAAAAATGTAGTTCAACTAGTGTTGTTACTACTTTTAGCTACACCTCAATACTTTAGTATGCAATACTTCAGCATTTTAGAGAGACAGAAATGTAAAATGGGTTTGATCAGATGGCCTTAAAAAGGGTTACATGACAGTGAACAATTTAAATACATCACTGATGCAAAATAGTATAATACTGACAATACTTATAATAATATATTACTGTTATATAGTTTTAAAAAAACACCAGTGAGAATGGAAAGCGGACAAAGCAAGACAAATGTTTCAACATTAGTAAATACTGTGTTACAGTACGGAAATTATTATTTATGTGATTCTACCCCCGTGAAACGTTTACCCAAGGACGATAACTTTAATAAATATAGTTCTAAAAATCGTTCTAAAATATCAAGGAATAGCAGAGTCTATAACGATAACAGCACAGAGAAACAATATAGTTGGAATCACTTTCAGAACAATTGTTTTCCAGCGGGTGAACGATAAAAACAATGACGAAATCGGAATCCAAGCTCAAGTATTTAAGTAGTTATACAAGTAGTTATGGTTGTTGTTCTTGGAGTGAATGGGCCTTTAAAGAGTTGTTATTTTAAGCAAGAATAGAATTATTGTTGTAGGAGCTTAACAGAATTACTGACAGAGCTTTTGGCAAAAAAATGAATGACATGAGGATGTGTACCTTTCAAAAGACCTTGAGCTTCAGCGTCTATCGTTTTTACTTCACATTACATTTCCTCAGTGAAAACTGTACAATGCAATATATTTGTTTTACCAGCATCAGCTGGTGGTACTTTTCTCTGCTGTAGTTAAAAATGTCATATCATGATGTGGAAAGTTTGATTTTAAAACTCAAAACTCCCTCTTCAGTCCAAAAGACCATATGTTGCCATTAAGCTGCAAAAACAGACTGTTATGTCTGTTATGTCTTATGTCTATGTCTTATGTCTATGTGACTATCAGACTAAACGCATTATCACATAACTGCCCACATTTACAAGTCAAAAATGGTAATTCAGTAGCTAGAAACTTGGCTTCCTCAGTCCCAGTGAAATAATGAGGAGAAGACAACAATACCATCATTCCAGTTTTTGTATAACTAAAGGACAAAAAGAGTATCATCCAAATGCACTTTTATTCTTAAACAGTTAGTTTGTTTGGTGAATGTGTGTAACAATGTGCAGCAGACTTTGCAAACAGACTTATTTAAGGATGGGCCAGTGCAAACTATAATGGACGCCACAGCAAAGCCATTAGTAAACACTGTTACGCATTTCACATATGAAGAGGGCGTTTATGTTTAAGTCTTAATTAAAGCAAATAAATGGTTCCGTTTAAAGTCACAGAGAAGGTAGGAAATGGTCATAAAAACTAAATTATGTTTTTGGTCCAAGAAACCTTTACTAGCACCTGAACCCACTAAAAATGGCACCAAGAAAGTCATTCTGGAAGCTTCATTGGCAAATCCTAGCAACGATGATTATATGACTACAAAAACTCTCAACGTCCGCCAGAGCTAATGGGAGTTTCGCCTACCTGGTGAATGACATAGATGGCGTAGTGAAGCTGCTGTCTCTGTAAGAAAGGGTGAAGGTGGTAGAGGAGGTAGAGCAGGTGCTTCTCTCGGTTTCGGTGAGGGATGAGGATGGCCACGCTCTGTCTGGCCGTACAGTCAGAGGGGTTATATTGACCCTCCACGACCTCCCCGTTTTCACTCTCTACCTGCTCCATCGTCAGCGAGGGCTCAAATGACAGCTTTAAAGAGCCTCCTGTGGAGCAGAAAATAAATAAACCGCAAGTAAGTGAAAGGCCCACAACCCAGGTGCAGTCTTTAAATACAGCACCAGCTGGGGCCCACATTAATTACAGGGCCCCATCTTTGGAAACAAGCCCAAATTAGCAAGCAGCTGTGGAACGAAAAAAAAAAAAAAATCGTGTAAACACTGACATTCACATAGAGGTGGTTATGAGATTCTCACACATTTCTCTCAGAGTTGCAGTTTCATGGTTTCTCATCTTTACCCAGAATTATCAGCTCATTTTGCACAGACCTAATATTTCCAAAAAAATATATATCCACATGTAATTCCAATTCGGTATAATTTCTTTTTTCCATGAAACACAAAATGAGATGCAATGGACTGCAACAAATGCGCTTCTACTTCGTTACTGTACGCAAGTAAAACATTTCAAGTGTCTTTACTTTATCAGAGATTTTAATTTTGGGAACATTTTACTTTACCACAGTCCAAAGAGTAATATCATACTTCATAAAAACGCAACGTTTCTCATTATATCAAACTGAAGAAATTGACACTTTTCAATTAAACTGTTGAATCGGTTCGTCAATCGCACTGAATGATTCATTGGTGAATTGGACTGGTCCGACTGCAGCTGTTCTCGCGCCAGTCAAATTCGCCAAATTGTTCATCCCACAATCCTCAGAGCTTGAGTGTGTGCGCGACAGATGGTGTGAAAAATAACTTACTAAAGCCAAATTTTAGTAATCACAAATGGAAATCATATTTAGGTCATGACTATCAGTTATTTGTAAACTAAATCTTCTGCAAAATGATGAGCTGTTTAAAGCCCACTGTATGAAAGTGGACATTGCATCCACTGAACTGTGATGAGCAACATCGCCAATATGACGAGAAAAAAACAGGTATGCTTGAGCATTCTGTCCTTTATAGGGTCACATCTTGTGACATCACGTCCTCTTTTTGGTTCGTTTAGATGTCGTTGGTCAATGTTGTGTTCTTTTTAAAGGGTGTGTTCACACTTGGCATGTTTGGTTGGATTAAAACGAACCCTGGTGCGATTGCTCTGTTAGTGCGGTTCATCTGAATAAGTGTGAACGCTGCCATCTGGACCCTGGTGCCCCAAACAAGCGGACCGAGACACTGAAAAGATGAGTCTTGCTCCACTTTCAAACCAACTCTGGTGCGGTTCGAATGAAATATGAACACAAACACGGACCAAAGACATGTAAACGAACCAAAAACAGGACATGATGTCACAAGATGCGACCCTAACAAGGACAGAATGCTCAAACATGCCTGTTTTTTCTCGTCATAATGGCGATGTTGCTCAGTACAGGCATCAGAACCGTGTCTCCTCACAGCAGATCTGTGTGTGTGTGTGTGTGTGTGTGTGTGTGTGTGTGACGGAGGGATTCCTGCCGCTGTTTTGACTCCTTTACACAGTTTATGATCTCTTCACGAGTTCTCAGCTGGTCAAAACACCATCATAGTTTCAGCTACGCACACACAACGAGCGCATTTACCCCAGAGCACAGCATTGTTTGGATTTTTGGTCCGGACCAAACTAACCAAGCGAACAGAACTACAACTGTGAACACACCCTCAGTCAAGATTAACCCACAAAAACGTATTAAAGATAAAATGAGAGCACACTCACGGAGTAGGGGCGATTGCTCTGGACAGCTCTGTTTGGGAGACTGCTCCTCCGCACGCTCCTCTACACGCTCCTCCACACGCTCCTCCACGCTCTGCATCATCTCTGACTCCAGCTCCAGCTGACGAAAGCCCCCGACACTCTTAACGTCGCCAGGTTGATTCGATCCCTCCTGGGCAGTTTTAACTGTGTCATCATTTGAGAATGTTGCTATCCATGCTACAACGCAAAGGCACAACAGCAGAAGAAACAGAAACTTCCCCTTCCTCATGATCTTGGACATGGAGGGAAAGAGTCCCATGACTGAAGTTTAGTTTGGGGTGAAATCCAGAGAGCGGCAAACAAGAGACATCTGAGCATCTGCTCGAAGTTCAACAATCACTCTTAAAGTTGACAAGAGTTCCTCCAAAAGTCTCTTTCATCTGTTTTTTTGTTCATTTTTCCATCTGAAGAGAAAAAATACTTCAGTTGAAGTAACTGTTGTAACAGGTCTGTAAAAATATGATATGAGATATGACTTTTTCTTGACCAGGTATACACCTGGTATTAAGATGCGTTTTGGTCGATCGGATCACAAGTAGACGAGGGAGACACATTCCCGTTTACACCTGGTGTTTTAATCCATCTCTTTTGTCCACTTTCAACCACTTCTGTCCTGATTTCTTCAAGGTGAGGGTCTATGGGCGGGTAAATGTATGTTTTTTTTTGATAATTCAATCTAATGGACAACATAAGCTCACGCAATTTACATATGAACACGACTGGAGACGACAGAAGAACATACGGAGAGCATCAGCTTTAGTTTCGGCTCTGACAGCCAAAAGATCACGCCGAACGCTGTGAGTGTGTGTTAGAAATCAGGAATGCTGAGAGAACATTGTGCTTGGTACATTTTTCCTCTTCAAACCAAACTTGAGTCTCCAGCCGACAAAGTTTAAATCCCGTCTGGCTAGAGCTCTTCCCATAATGTTCACGCATTAGTTCAGTAGACGGAGAGTAGACGGTCTTCTGTGTCTGTTTGAACACATTCGACCACACGAGCCTTTACACTATGAAAGCAATCCGGTCGAACGCGTTTTCGACTACCTCTGGAAGCTGTCGAAAGTGGACAAGCTCAAAACGTTTTATTTAGTGTGGTCAAATTGTGATCCGATTGACGAAAATGCATCTTAATGCCATGTGTAAACAGGGCCTGAGAGAATACATGAATTACTGATACTTTTATAAATGCATTTGTCACACGGCAGTAATATTAAAGTGAGCCGCAAAAAAGCTAAACAGTTGTTCAAAACAGTGAGAATGAACTAAATGTAATCTTAGCACACAGACTAGTCATAGCACTGTGAAGAATAGTCAAATGTAGACAGCAAACTGTTAAATAAATCAAACTATCTTTAGATTTGATACTTACTTTGTCTAGATTACAGCTCTGCACAATACTTCTATTCACTCAACCAACTTCAGGCGCACCTGGGATGCTTTGTAACAAGAATACAGGCCATATGTTAAAATTATAAAATATGCATTTACACACAAAACATTTAATTCATCAACTAACTCACTGGCAAGTGTTACCGGTTAGTCTGTCTCAGGTTTATCCACCCTGAATAATACTGTTCGCTTTCCTTATCACACAGCTTCTGTTCACCTCCACCCTCCTCTCTCTATACTTCTCATGTTTCGTGTTGACACACTTCAGTGGTTTAGGTCTGCTGTGTGCATTTCGTCATCTGTTTCTTCTGTAACAGGACTTTGTCTTGTCCTTGCCACGTCAAACAATTCATAAAGTGTATTGTTTACGAATGTATTGTCCTGTATTCTAAATATGTTCAATCTGTTTGTTTTACATTTTGACTTAGTCGAACGAAATAACATTGAATATCATGGCTGGGTGGGGGTCTAACTGCACTGTAAGATAATCAATCTGCTATTATTGGGATAACTATATATTATCCCTTATGGACTTAAATACTTTGACGTCGGTTCATCATTCCTTAAAATTAGCATTTCAAGTGACAGTTGACATTAGACACATCTGTATATTTCAAGTGAACAGAAATTTGGGAGAAGGGATTTATGGCTAAACGAAATGGAGTTATTTTCAATTTCTTTGACACATATTCGCTTGTGAAACACGTTCACAAAGACGAACGTATTTTTATTTTTATTAGTAATGTTACAGCTTGTTATGGGACAACGTTATTTGACAGCGTGATTTGGGATGGTCGCACATTCGACAAAACAAAATAGCGATTCGCATGCTAGTTTGCTAGGTTAGCACAGGTATTTTTAGACGATGGAACAAACATATAGGAAAAGTAGAAACTAAATAAAGGTTTAAAATACTTACGACAGTGAAAGCAGCAGCACCCTCAGCTCAAAACCATGATCTGTACTGATTTCCGCAAATACAGCCTCTGAAGGGACGTCATTGGCTGGAGTCACACTGACACAGAGGCTGTTTAACACCGCAACACCTGCTGGCAGATGCCGAAACTACAACCAAACACTTCAGGGACTGTAATATAATAATATTCTGCAGGCAAGCTAGACGAAGAGAAACACATGGCTTATTGTTGCAAGCAACATATATTAGGATAGGATGTTTGCTTTCCCATCTTTAATTTCCCTCTTGACCATAGAAGTCGATAAATATCATTAAATAAAACTTGACTTTTCACCGGAACCTCAGCATTTGTGAGATTCATTCCATCTGAGAAGCGATTTTAAATTAAATGGGAAAAATCCAGTTGATACAACGAGGCTTTTATATTATTTTTCTGTTACTGTTTAATCTTGTTATGTGCCGTGTTTGTCTTCTCAAGTTAAAGTCTCCATGAAATCAAAATTATTTCATTTGACAGTTTTTTTTATGGAATATTGCAGTATTTATTATAAATTATTTATCCGTGCACATCGTTATTTTAAAAATATGAATGTGCCCTCCTAATCATTAATCAACCTGTCACTCACATGAGATCAATAGCAAACTACAATCATACAAACATCCAATTAATTCCCCAATGGGTGGTCTCAAGGTTTTTCAATTCACGGGATGATGTTGTTGAGTAGTAGGCTAATTTTACATTGCTTGTGCTTTGGTAAAAATGAATTGGCGAGAAAGTATCGAGAAAGTTATCTGCTCATTTAACCATTACAGGGTTGCCACGTTTGCAACAAAACTAGCCCAATGGCCAATCAAAAAGAGCCCAAAGACCACATCCCAAAAATCAAAACTCAAAAAATGCCATTCCCATACCTAAAATACATATTTTACACTGTTATGCATATTGAAAGCCACAATATCGTAGTGATCATTAACAAAGCTCAAAGGCTCCCTAACAGTGGCCCTCCTTCACAAAACATCTAGCACAGTTTTAACATTGATAGAATATTTCAATAAAAGCATATCAAATATAATTTATGCAATATGTCAAAGTCAAACCTTTAACCCGTGAAAAAAGAAAAGAAAAGGAAAATCAACCCACGCACGGCAACCGTTTAAAAGTGGCCTAATTTCGTGGGAAAACCCCGGACCTGGGAACCCTGGTTTCCTCATTCCTCTGCAGAATTTGGTAACATTATTGACATAGATACATTACTTACCATAGCCTAGTAATAACAGTGAATTATGCATAAATACAAATTACTAACTCTATACCAAACCCTAACCCTATAGTAACTACATGTAGTTAATTAACATTACTCAGCACTTATTTGTGTAATTATACTGTAACATCACCTTAAAATAAAGCATAACCAAGATTTTACTAGTATTTGGATATTAATCAAGACCAACATTATGACAACGGTCCCTTAAGGCTGAATCATCTCTCAATATGTTACAATTTAGTAACAATGAACTGTTACTAAATTGTACTGTATAAACTCTATTTGTTTGTTCTCGTTTGGGATGTAAAGTACCTTGAAAAAAGGGACATGTTTTGTTAAAAATCTATTAAAATCAATAATTGAGCGAGAATATAGAAAAAGACTGTTCAAAAATCTCTCCTTGCCTTAATGATTTAGTTTGAGCTGTCCAGTCTGATTTTATGGGAAATGTCATGTGGTTACATCATGTCAGTAACCGGTGAGAAGTTCCAGCTATGCAGCGTGTGTGTTGTGCAGTGGGAGATGTGTTAGTTCAGCTTATAGCCATAACTAATAAGTAACATTATCAAAACAATCAAAAGCATTCCTGAAAAACAGTCAGATGTACTGTAGATGAGCTTTATTACAGGGTCTGTTTCTTTCCATTTTGCCTATAAGCTCTTCTATGAACAAGGTTTCCTTGTACTAAAAACCAGTGAAGCATGATGGCATGCCTTTTTGAATGAACCATTGTGGTTTAAGAATACACACACTTGAGCTGATCAATTCCCAATTTACAATTCTCTCCCTTCCCCATCTCGTCTCTCTCTCATGATGAGATCACCTGAAATTCACCCAAAAATCTATATGGTTTGTTCACTTCAGGTCTTACATTGCTATGAATGATTTATAAAACATCTGTATGCACAAAAAAAAAGCTTCCTAAATGCATCCCTTTTTAAATAAATCCCTGTTCATCTTAAATTCAGGTCAACTTCACCTACAGAATGGCAACATATATCTCTTAATGGTTCAGAAGTAGTCATCAATGGGCAAGCAGATCCAGCGTGTGTGCAGCATGTGCATATGAGCGCCAAAAAACGTTCATTTGTTCTTCAGTTAGCATATGCATAAGAACATTTTCATGTCAGTTTCTCCCTTTATAAATCCAGATTTGTTTCTCACTTTTGACGTAGGAAAAAATCTATGGAATTTAGTATCAAATCCAATCCTATGTGCATTGTATAAATGAGGCCCCTGGTTCATGTACATTTATATAACTTTAAACTATTTCTAAATAGGATGAAACCGTCAGGACAAGGATTTCGATTAACATATTACTGCTTTAAAGCAGTGCTTCTCAACCCTGTTCCTGGAGCAGGTTTAAAGACCTTTGGCTCAAATGTACACAGGAGACATAGTACAACTATTTTCAAGGGACTAGAAAATCACATTAGACATAAATCAGGTGTTTTTGTTTTATTTATCTGCTTCTGTGTTACATTTAAGACATATATCAGATGCCTTAAAAAGAGTGACGTAAAAAGTGGCAATGAAAGACTGTGGCTGTGGTCAACAAATGACTTGCACGAAAATGAGTCTATTGTGTCAGTGAGTTCTGGCAGGTCTAAGCTTTGTTGACAGAGATTAGTCAGTGCCTGAAGACTGGGAGGTGTTCTGGCTGTTTTCACAGTTAGTGGAGGTTGATTCTAGAAAAGGACTTTGGAGACTGTTGATTACCATATTCTTTATCCAAAAGTTCTTGTTAATCACTTTACAGAGTTCTTTCTTGCTTCTTCAAAGCTAAAAGAGAGACTGACAGTTCCACTTCCAAAGCTCACCCTTGGTTTCTGACTGTGTCTGCGTGTAGAGGGGGACTCTGTTTCGTTCCCATTGGTCTTCATGCTGATCGATGAAGTGGGCGAGGAGGCAGAGGAGCCACCCACACTGCCTGATCGCTTTCTGGAGGAGGAGCTGTGTCGTAGTGTTGCCCTCGCTGCTGCTTTGAAAGAATGAGCTGCTGTGCTACAGCGAACCTCCTCAGTTGTGTTCCTGGATGGTTTTAAGAGAATGATGTACACCTTGTTGAAAAAGATACAGGCTAGCAAACTGAAGCTGGAAGCCAGAATGGCAATGACCTCAACCGCTGAGACAAACTTGCCGTACGTGCTGAAGTACGCAGGGATGAAGGAGATCCAAACGATGAAAAAAATGAGCATACTAAATGTGATGAACTTGGCCTCTGTGAAGTTTTCGGGAAGTTTCCGAGACTTGAATGCAAAGAAGAAACAGATGGCAGCCAGCAGGCATGTATAGCCAATGAGGAATCCCAACGCCATCATGGAGCCCTCATTACAGGTGATGAAGATGATTTCATCAATGTCATAGTTTTTGTAACTCCCTGGTGGAGCATTGTACAACCAAACCACGCAGATCATCACTTGGACAAATGTGAACAGGAACACTAGTAAGAACTGCAGGTTCAGTCCCCACCATTTACGGTGGAGACTGGTGGGGATTTTGGCTTCAAACACTAGTAGGACACGATTGGTTTTAACAAGAATGCAAGAGATGCATAACACAAAGCTGATTCCAAAGGCTGGTTGACGTACGCGGCATGTCCAGTCCTGTGGTTCGCCTATGAATATAAGAGAGCTAGAGAAACAACAGATAAGCGAGAAAAGCAAAAGAAATGAGAGCTCTCGGTTGGATGCTTTCACAACTGGAGTATCACGGAATTGCACAAAAACACCCAACACAAAAGCTGTTAACAGAACCCCAAGCACTGCAAATAAGGTCAAAGCGATCCCAAAAGGTTCGGTCCAGGACAGAAACTCAATCTCCTTCAGGAAGCAAGAAGTGTGATTGCCGTTAGACCAGGAGTTGTTTGGGCATTTAGAGCAAACGCTGGCATCTGTGGAGAAAATAAAATACAAAAAGACTGTAAAAAAATACAATATTCCGATAATTACGTTAACACTTTACAATAAGGTCTCAATTCTTAACATTAGTTAATGCTTCAGTTAACAATTAGCAATACAGTCTTTACATTTAATAATCTTTGTTAATGCTGGTTAATAAAATGCAGTTTGTTCATGTCAGTTCAAAGTGCATTAACGGATAAAACTTTTGATATTAAAAATGTTAGTCAAATGTTCGAATTAACTATAACTACGATTAATAAATGCTGTAGAACAGGGGTAGCCAACTCTGCTCCTGGAGAGCTACCATCCTGCAGACGTGGTCCCAGCCCTGCTCCAACATTCCTGTAATTTTCAAGAAATCCTGAACACCTTGATTAGCTGGTTCAGGTGTGTTTGATTAGGGTTGGAACTGAACTCTGCAGGATGGTAACCCTCCAGTGCTAGAATCCCTCACTCATTCAATCCCACAATGCACCGCAGTAACGAGTGTACAACCGATGTACGCTCAATGGCTAGAGAATACCCATAATGCACTGTGACGTGACAGTCACGCCAAATTAATTCCCACGTCTCCCAGAAGATTTCTCCCGCAGCTGAATCATCAATCCATCCATTTTCAAAACCAATGTGGCTACAGTGTAATATCATACAGAAATAAATTCCTTTTTACTTGATTATTAAATTGCTTAGTTAAGGCTTATACATGCAGAGTACAAGATAAATATTTTCATCTTACTACTGGAACAGCCAGTTTGTGAAGTTCAAATGATTATTAAACAGCATGCACAAACTATGCCAAAGCGGCAGCCCTTCTGGCACATATCGAAGTACAACGCAATCTCATTGTATTCCACCGAATGAGCCAATGAGCATGTCCAGATGACTTACTGAATCAAAGATCCAATTCAGAATGAACGAACCCTCAGAAAACTTTGACAGTTAGAACCGACTTGTTTGCTTCTTTTTGAGTAGGTTATTTTTGATTTGTTCATTTCAAACTGGTTCTTTGGTTCAATAAACTGTCTGGACAAACTCATTGGCTCATTCGGTGCTTACGTCATCAGCCCTGAAATAAAGTTTGATTCATTCTGGAAACTGACTCGACCGGTTTCGACTTGGATCACGTGTGCCTTATTAACCAATTACATTAAAGGCCTTGACAGCATTGAACTGCAGTCAAATTTGTATGACAGGATACCATATAAATTAATAAGAAGCTGATGCTAAATCATATCCATCACAAAATGCACTATTCCCTGCATTAGTCCACTAATATAGTCCACTTGAAAGAGTGAATGTAGACAGGAGAGTGAATTCGGACACTGAGTCTACATCCCGTCTACATTCACTCTTTCAAGTGGACTATATTATAAGTGGACTAATGTAGGGAATAGTGAATGAAGGGGTGATTTTGAACACAGCCGAGGAGTTTAGCTCCAACTCACCTGCCAGAACATTTTTAGTACTGATGTTCATTTCTTGAATGAATTAATCATCATTTTAAGAGTCAGTTCCCAGAATGAATCAAACTTTAGTTCTGGGTTGATGACATAAGCCCAGAATGAGCCAATGAGTTTGTCCAGACAGTTTATTGAACCAAAGAGCCAGTTTGAAATGAACAAATCAAAAATAACCTACTCAAAAAGAAGCAAACAAGTCGGTTCTAACTGTCAAAGTTTTCTGAGGGTTCGTTCATTTTTAATTGGTTCTTTGATTCAGTAAGTCATCTGGACATGCTCATTGGCTCATTCGGTGGAATACAATGAGATTGCGTTGTACTTCGATATGTGCAGGAGTCAAACCAGAACTAAAGTTCGACAGCATTGAACTACATTCAAATTTGTATGACAGGATACCATATAAATGAATCAGAAGCTGATGCTAAATCATACCAGTCACAAAATACTCTTATAAAACAGCAAAAAATTGCAAATCAATAAAAAAAAAAGTATGTTTAATGGAAAAAATGTTGAACTAGATTAGCAGACAGGCTGTCAATTCATTAAGTGACGAGCCGTTTCCTCATAAAAACAGTTTATTCAGCATACTAAAGCCTCTCCTCCATTGACATCCATTAAAAAAACTCCTCCTGTGTCCTTTTTTTGTGGCTAACCCTAAAGGCTCTATGTTTTGGAAGCTCTGTGTTTTCTGGTGTTTAATTATTTAAGGAATAGGAAGTCCTTCAAGAGCAGGATTGAACACCCCTGCTTTAAGTCTTGACTCATGTTTGTATACTTTGATACGGTCTCTTTCTACCATTGCTGCTTCCACCAGCAAAAGAAAATGACTGTTCTAATAGATATTAAGTTGCTGAATTATTCATTTGCTAACCTTTATGATCACTGTACTCCCCATCTGAGCACTCTGTACACTCGAAGCAGCATGTGGGTTTCCCATCAATAATTCCTTTTCTGGTTCCAGGTTCACACTCGTCGCTACAGTTGGAAAATGGTACCTGGCAGAGAAGAGAGAAACACCGAATTGGCCCATGTAATAAAACAAGTCACATTTGCTGCTGTAAATGACTGGACAAGGATCCTTTGGGTTTGCCATTTGTTAAAGGGTTAGTTCACCCAAAAATTCACATTGATCAGCTAACATAAATAAAGCACATCAAATATGGTAAACGGAAGCTCAACCTTACTTGCTTTACACGTGAGAACAAACCTCATTGTTTCGTGAGGAAGCTCAAATGTGTTGGCGTGACAAGAATGAACCTCACTGGTTCTCGTATGTAAACTTGAGCTTCTGTTTATTGATCTACAGTAGTCAACATTTGAAGTGGATCAAAACCTTTTAATCAAAGTTATACATGAATTTTGAACAATACGTGTCTTGTCTTAGGACAACTTTGATGAACTTTTTTGATCCACTTCAAATGTTGACTACTGTATGTGCTCTGCTAGTTAAATCTGTTCATCATATAGCGCGATTGTTTCTCTTCAGAAGACTTTAATTAAACTCCTCAACACATATGGATTTCTTTTATTATCTCTTTATGAACATTGAGGCATCAGAGTTTCCGGTGAATAGACTTTCAGTGGACGGTCGTATTTAATTTACATTAGCTTCATTTGTGTTTTGAAGATGAACGAAAGTCTAAAGCCCCGTTCACACCGCCAGCGACACGCAGCGACAAAGCGACATGATCCCATTCATTTCAATGGAGCGCTGGCGACATCCGGCGACACGAGCGACAGTGACCGTTGGCGACAGAATGTGGGCGTGTCAAGCGACACGAGACGCGCGACAAAAGTTCAGAAATTTCAACTTTATGCAAATGAGAAGCGATTTTCGCGAGCGACAACCAATAGGAAAGAAGACTTTCAGTGGAGTTCAGCTCACGTCACCGTCTCGAGTGCAGGCAAGAAGAGTTCGAGGGCGATTTCACTGCTTTATATGATTTGACTGTATGGATATAATAAAATGATGCATGGAAAAGAAACTGTCGACATTCTCAGTGAGTTTAATTCACACATTTTGTTCGAGTGTTGTCATTTTATGATGCAAGTTTAGCACTGCTCTGCTGCAGACAGTTCATTTTACAGTTTCCCCTGCATTATGTGGATTATAAGGGACAAGAAATGGATTATTTGTCAAATTCGAATGACGTTTTATTAACTATTGACAGTATGAGTGAGTTTAATTTGTTGATTGATCGATCGTTAATGTAGTTAAATATTTAATGCACTGCACTGCTGTGGTTAATATAACAACACTCTCCCAACAGCATAATATTGCTTTTAAATCTTTTAAGACCAATTCCTAGTCAAATTAGAATTATATCTCAGTTTTATATAACACTTGTGATGGTATATGCTCAGACGTGCAGTCTACCAATAACATTAGAGCGACAACACTAGGAACGCCCACAAGCGACTTCACTGTACAGAGACTAGCGACATGCAGCGACAAAATCGCTGGCGGTGTGAACGGGGCTTAATGGGTTTGAAACGACATAGTAGTGAGTAATTGATAACAAACAAGGCTGTGTTGTTCCAAAGTGCCGGACGAGCAGAAAATGACAATATAATGGTGTTGTTGTGTTGATATTTGTAAACCAACAGAGACGACATCACGGAAAAAAGCTGTGCATACCAGCCGGTTTACATTTATTCATTTAGCAGACGCTTTTATCCCAAGCGACTTACAAATGAGAACAATAGAAGCAGTTAAACTAACAACAGGACAACAATATGTAAGTGCTATGACCCTTCCCAGTTTAATCTAACGCAGTGTACTTATTTTATTTTACAAATAGATATAGAATAGAATAGAAGAGAAAGTGTTAGTATTAATGGATCAAGTGTTGCCGAAAAAGATGCGTCTTCAGTTGTTTCTTCTACCAGCAGGGAACAGTCAAGGTAAAGGTCCGAGAAAGACATTTTGTGCCTCTTTGAGATGGCACCACAAGACGACATTCACTTGCAGAGCGCAAGTTTCTGGATGGCATGTAAGTCTGAAGTCACGAGTTTAGGTAAAAGGGAGCAGAGCCCGTTCTGGTTCTGCTGCTGCCTCAGAAGACACAGTAGACCAGCGAGGCGGCTACACATTGTCACGTTGTAAAATTTAAATAAGACAACATCTCTATTGCAAACCCCTCCATGCTGCGGTTGTTGTTGTATTTGGCGTATTCCTACCAACTTCCTTATTGCCATAGAAACCAATGCAGATATTCTGGAAAACGAAAGAGCTGCATGGACACACAAATCGGATCTGAACAGCTGCGACACACAGTGTGGACATCAATAATTTTAGATCAGATTCCAGTCGGATACACAAATAATCGGATTTGGACTGACAATGTGAACTAAGTGCCAAGAAATTCGGGAACTGTTGCTTACCTCAGTAAGATGGCCGTTCCACAGTATTTTTGTCTTGTCAATGGAAAGTTTGGCCCCGTTCTTGTTATGTATGCTGTAATAACCAACTTCCTTAAATACAACAGACCCATCCTCAGGTGATCGATGCCAGTTTATGATGGTATAATTTGCTGAGAGCTCACTGCCGTTGTCGAAACGCACCCTCTCCCCCATGCTGTTTATGAAGTTGAGGTGTCTCAGCTGTTTCAGAACCTTTTAGAATAAAAAAAGAGAGGCATATGAATATCATTACATTTGTATGAAACTTTCCTAGAATTGAGAAGAGGGGAAACTATGTTGTATGATAAGTAACTCGCCTGCCAAGCTTCAACTTTCCTAATGTCTGCACAAGAGCCATTAGCAAACAATCCTTTTCCAGGTGTGCAGGTAAGTATGTCCTGAAGTGCCTGTGCTATGGCATAAACAGCCACGTACACATTGTAAGAAATCCTCAGGTGCGTGTAGTCCAGGTACGGCGTCTCTACACTTGCAATGTCCTCTTCACCAGTGCACAGAGGTCTGAAACTTGTACTGCCATTTTCACTGTCCTCATTCCTTGGACTATCTTCTAGGTAACAGTTAAAAGTCTCCTCCCAAAATTCCCTTACAAATTCATTATGGCTGGACTTCTTTGGATGGACTTGCTGTAAGAACTCTTTAAAGCCGGGTATGTGCCCAGCCCTCAGTGCAAAGCCAATCGTTCCTCCCATGACATCTATGTACTCTGGCTTGGCAACCAGGCTAGAGCTGGCCCATGCCTCACTCGCCAACCAGACTCGGTCTGTGACGTTTCGCCTCACCATCTCTTTAATAAGTGGCTCGACATCTGGTCCGCTAGCAAACACAGCAATGACCTTGGCGGTTGAGTTTTCGATGCGGTCTGCCAGACGGCGAATCTCAGCTTCATCAATGTATTGTGAAATTAAAACATTGAGATCGATGCAGATGTCCCTATGAAACATTTCATTCTCAAACTTTTCAATCCCCGGACGGCCATATTCATCATCAGAGGCGATAGCAATCACCCAGTTCCACTGGAAGTGGTCAATGATGGCAGCCATAGCAATAGCCTGATACTCATCTGTGGGGATAGTTCTCATGAAGGATTTGTACTGATTCTTGTTGCTCAAAAGGCGACTGGATGAAGCATAGCTGATCTGAAAGACAATAGAGGAGAGGGACAGTAAAAAAAAAAAAAAAAAAAAAAATTATATATATATATATATATATATATATATATATCTTTTTTTTTTTTTGTAATATTTTATGCAGCTTTTTCATAAAATGATAATTCATAGTGACCATATCTGTCAAGCTCCAAAAAGGACACAAAAAAAAGTATGGATGTCTCATGCTATATTCCAAGTCCTCCAAAGCCATAGGATTTTTTTTTTTTTTTTTTTTTTTACACAAGCATTGAGGAAAAAATAAAATATTTTTTTTTTTTACCCATACCCTCTTCTTTAGCTTTCAAATCAAATATGGCGCTTTCTGAAGCTTAATGTCAGGTTTGATATGACAATGTCAAGAGACGTGTGAGAAACAATGAGGTTTGATGTCATTGATGTTCATTTGACACATAATGTTCATCAGTTATCGTTATGGGTTATTGTTATCGACATTTCAGTCTGTTCATCACACTCAGCTATTGGCTTCAGAATACTTATGCCTTCTATAGTGCATGAGTTGCATGGACTACTTTAACGCCTCTGACAATCGCAGCCACTATACAGGCACTTTCTTCTCCCTTTGAGTTCCACATAAAAAACAGATATAGGACGGTTTGGAATGACATAATAGTGAGTAAATGACAGAATTCTTATTTTTAAGTAAACTACTCCTTTAAAGCAAGACACTACAGACAAAACCTTTGTTTTTTCATGAATTGTTCCATTTTGAGATTGAGCTAATTTTCTTCCATAACAAGTAGAAAGAAAAAAAACATCCAAAGTACACATTTAAGTGCTTATTTTATTACACTTTATCCATTTGCATTGTTATATTTCAATTACAATACATATCTTTAAAAGCTATTTTCTCAAAATTAGCCAGAAATCTCCACTTTAGCAGCACTTACATACTCTTTCCATACAACTTTACTGTTTTACTCCTATCTATATTCTGAACGTTTTTACTGAGGGGTTAAAACATTTTATTCCAAAACACATTGTGAAAATGTTTTGTTTTTTTGTTTTTCTGGCTGTTGACATTTATTCTGATTTTAAAAAGAGATATGCAAAATCCCCTCTGTAAAAACCTTTAATGTGTCAATAAAATGAAAAAAGAATTTTGAACCCGGCTTTATCCAATGTTCAGAAAAGTATACAAATTAGTGTGTATTTAATGATGCATCATTGAAACATAACATTCCATAGAACTTGTAATACAAAACAATTGTCCCTAATACAGCGATTAATCAACTAAGGAAGAATAGTGGAATCTATTAGTAAAATGTTTTACCCAATTCACCTGTGGTGTCTTGCCTTAAAGCATTTCTTTAAGGTAATCCAGTAATGCAACTGTTGTCTTTAAAATCTTCTTCCAAAATTAACTGATTCATAATACATTTACCAAGCCCATTTCTTACTTTTTAATTTCCCACAGAAACTACTCTAATTGATGTTAAAATGCAAAAGAACCTGAGGAATGTAGAAGAGGCCCACTAGGTCAGCCACTGCTGTAGACACTGCAGATCCAGACGCCCCAACCACTGCAATGGTTGATGGGATGTTCCCTGTGCAGTTACAGAACTCATCCAAGTTGAGTGAATCAATCTTATTCTGTGCAACAAAGCTTAGCGACGCCTCCAGGGCCTTCGAGACAGTGTTGCATGTGTCAAATATACGATAGCCAAGCGTGATGTTTGGGAGAAGAGTAGAGCTGTTGTTGATCTCCTCTATAGCAAAGATCATAGATTGCAGCCAACGGAATCCACGAAAGTTATACCTGGAAAAAGAGTGTAGTTTGAGTCATATTTGTCCTTTACAGTAGTCAAGTTAAACAATGTGGAATGGACCTAGAATTGACTAAACATGTTTAATTTAACACAAAAGAAAACAGGCTGTGAGATAAACACAAAATATGTTCATTATTGTCATACTAAATATGGCTTTCTATGCTGATTAAAGTTCTTAAAGGGATGGTTCCCCCGAAAATGTTAATTCTGTCATTAATTACTCACCCTCATGTTTTTCCAAACCTGTAAGACTTTTATTTATCTTAAGAACACAAATGGAAGATCTTTTTGATGAAATCAAAGAGCTTTCTATCTCTGATGAACAAAATTAATATAGGATTTTATTCACAATTAAACATTGATCAGCGAACAAAAACAGAAGCTCAACTAAACCTGCTTGACGCGTGAGACCTTGGTTCTCACACGTCAAGCAAAACATGCTTGAGCTTCCGTTTACCACAACTGATGTGTGAGTTGAATGTTTATATGTGAAAAAAAGCCTAAATTCAATCTGTTCATCATATAAAGCGATCGAGTCTCTTTAGAAAAATTTGACTAAACCGCTCAATTCATATGGAATAGTTTAGGGTCTCTTTATTAACTTTTTGAAGCGTCAAAGTGGTAGTTGTGTAGAGGTCAATGGAGGGACAGAAATATGGAAGTAAAATAATGTCAAATGTTTTTGAAACAAAAAGCCTGTTGAATTGCACTACTTGAAAAAAAATAGGCATTGCATTAACCATGCTTGCATTTTAATGCATTGTATTTTAGGGCTTGCATTTTTATGGGCTGAAATTCAACATGGTTGAATATTTAAGCTGTGAATATTTCAATTAAAAACATTTCAAACACATTTTCATTATTAAAAATTCAATAATCCATATTCACCTTTCATATTTCACTTCCAAAATATTCAAACTGTTTAAAAATACAACCTATAATATTCAACAGGCAATTTTCGGTCCATTTTATTTCGCTTCCACAAATTCAGTGGTTCAAATTCGACAGTAAATTCAACGGAACTGCAGGAAAAGCAATAGATTACCGAGATACTCTCCATCTGCTGTTAGTCAACATCACCAGCCGGAGGTGCAAAGAGCGTGTTGTTGATGAAGACAGAGCAACAGTTAGAGCAAGCCATTCATTCATAAAACTCATTTAACAGCAATGCAAGTGTATTTGTGATTATTATGACGGCGGTTTTATGTTAAATTCAGTGTCTTCACGGTTACTTTCCCTGTGTAGCCTACAAGCATCTTTCTCTACCGTGAACAAGATTATAATGTTATTCCCCGATGCGGATACAGATCCAATTTTAAATTTTTGAGGTTGACATATATTTCTCTTGGTTGTTTAGTTGCCTTAACTTTATATTGTGGCGATGTGCTGCATGCAAGCTATTAGGGTTTCCCTCAATACTTAAGGATTCACCAGCTGGACATATAAATGCTTAACGTATAGCTTAATGGACTAATTACAGTGATATAAAAGACCAAACTCGCAGGCAAGCAGATTGACTCAGAATAACGCACAAAGTTTAATGCTGAGCGTTTCCCAGTGATAGACTGGCATTGACGTTGGACATTCGCATATTTAGGGACCGTCTCTAAAGTGTATACATCTTTGGTATACACGTTTCTAACTTCAATAGCATTTGAATAAAATTAACCAACTGTAAAGTGTTCATGTAGTGTCAGGCATAATGTGCACCCTTTGGATTTTTGATATTTATTCAAATAAATTAAAGTTTGCTATTGAAGTTATAAAATTGTGTGTGCCAATGTTTTATGCAACTTTTGAGACGGTCCCTAAATGTGCGAATGTCCAATGTCAAGCCAATTTTACATTTATTAGGCTACATTTAGTCATTTATTTAGCAGACGCTTTTATCCAAAGCGATTTACAGTTAAACTAACAATAGGAGGACAACAATATGCAAGTGCTATGACTCTTCCCAGTTTAAGCTAATGCAATACACGTAGGCATAGCCTATACTATATATATATATATATATATATATATATATATATATATATATATATATATATATATATATATACTGTAGAGAGAGAGAGAGAGAGAAAAGAGAAGAGAAAGTGTTAGTATTGATCAAGTGTTGATTTTGTGCCAGTATATCACGAAACGCTCAGCATGAAACTTTGCGCGTTACGTTCATATTCTTAGTCCATCTAGCCTATATAGTAGCCTATAGCCTACATCCCCAATAAGGTGCGAGTTTGGTCTTTTATATCACTGTATTAGTCCATAAACTACGTTAAGCGTTTTGTCCTGACAGAAGGGGAATCCTCGAGTGTGAGGTATTGAGGGAAACCGATTATAATCCTGTTCATGTAGAGAAAGCTGATGACATGCTACACAGGGAAAGTAACAATGAAGTTATTGAATGAAACATAAACACAGCTTTTGTGTCTTTATCATCTTTTCCGCATATATACTGACACAGCTCATTTTCATTTTATGAATGAATGGCTTGCTCTAACTGTTGCTCTGTCTTCGTCAACAACACGCGCTTTTGCACCTCCTGCTGGTGAGGTTGACTAACAGCAGATGGAGAGTATCTCGGTAATCTATTGCTTTTCCTGCAGTTCCGTTGAATTTACTGTCGAATTTGAACCACTGAATTTGTGGAAGCGAATTTTGCAAAGCGAAATAAAATGGACCGAAAATTGCCTGTTGAATATTATAGGTTGTATTTTTAAACAGTTTGAATATTTTGGAGGTGAAATGTGAAAGGTGAATATGGATTATTGAATTTTTAATAATGAAAATGTGTTTGAAATGTTTTTAATTGAAATATTCACAGCTTAAATATTCAACCATGTTGAATTTCAGCCCATAAAAATGCAAGCCCTAAAAATACAATGCATTAAAATGCAAGCATGGTTAATGCAATGCCTATTTTTTTTTTCAAGTAGTGCAATTCAACAGGCTTTTTGTTTCAAAAACATTTGACATTATTTTACTTCCATACAGAAAGCTCTCAGATTTCATCAAAAAGATCTTCATTTGTGTTCTGAAAATAATTAATGACAGAATTTTCATTTTTGAGTGAACTATCCCTTTAAGAGTGCCATTTGCTATGGCTGGAAATATTTTTTTCCCCTAAATGCATAAAATGCAAAAATTGTGTGAAGGGTAAAAGTATTGTGTTAATTACCAAAGGTCAGTTAAAAGACCTTGAAAACCACTTAAAAAAATTAACCACATTTGAAAAGTTTAGCATGTTGTGTTTCTACCTGACACACTCAGTTGACTCTGGCCTTGCTGCAAGGTCCTGGTCTTTGGAGGCCACCCCAAAGTGTATCGGGAAAAGCCCCCCCAGCAGTATGTCCCCCGTCTTCTGGGCCCTCTGATATGGGCCATAGGTAGAAATTACACAGCTGAAGCCCAATAGAACCAGGTAATGCAAGTAATACTTCAGTTGAAACCTCATTGCTTCAGTTGGTTTCTAATGCGGCCTTCATGGAGCAAGGTAGATGTTTGCAGGGCAGCAAGTCTTGACTTGGAATTTACACTAGTTTCTTCAATTCCTTCTTCAACCACAATTTATTATTTTATTTAAATGCAATTCCTTTAGTTGATGGAATCAACAGATATGCAAAGTGTCAGATGCACCAACACATTCTTGAGTGGTGAAGGAGCTGGGGAGTCTACCCACATTGCTGATCATATACGGGTTTATTTGCGGATCTGCTGATCCTTTCATTCCTTCCTCCAGTAAATTTCTCTCCTGTTCATTATGTGATGGATTGAGGGAACCACGGCCCATGAAAGGAATTTACAGTAGTTTGATTTTTGATTCGCCACACAGCGATTGGTTGAATGCTGAATATTCCTAAAGAAAACATAAAAGGAGACTTAGTTAATTGAACAAAACAGCAAAAACAATGAATGTTTATACTGATAAAACACTTCTTGAATTTGATTGGCCAAGCAGCAACAGGGCCCCGTCCACTTTTTTGATTCTCTGATTGGTGGAGATTTCTTTGCAGAATCATAGATAATTTGTTTATTTCACCAGAATTTTGCTGTTGAATACAATAATTTTTTTTAATGACCTCATCAAAAGCATATACCATCAATTAAAGGTGCTCTAAGCGATGTTGGGTGACGTCCCTTCTTGTTGACATTCGAAGTATTGTCAAACAAAACGGAGGCTAGCTCGACCCTCCCCCTCCTCATCCCATCCCCCCCTACTCCTACCTTCCATGCTTCCTGAAACAGGCTTTTCCGATGTAAATTCGGGACTTAACGCGTTCCTTCTCCCTTTCCCTCTTCTTTGCTATTTGTTCATCGGAACGTCGTCTTTTTGGTCGTGTGTGGGCCATATCAAAATTCAAGAGAATATAATTCTAACGTTAGTCGTTGTCTAGGACATCTCTCCTCTGGCTAACGCCCCTCTTCATGCTTCTCTCTCCTCCACTCCCCACACCCCCCTTAATGTGCACACTAGTGATGCGCGGGTCGTCTCATAACCCGCGGGCCCCGCGGGTAGCCCGCGGGTCGGGTTGGGGCGGGTAAAGAAATTGTCACTTTATTTGCGGGGCGGGTTGGGGCGGGTCATTAAAAACAAAATAAAATAAAAATCCATATATGTTGCATGCAATGTCCTGCCCATATTAAATATTTGGGAATATCAATCTAATCATATTTTTTAGTAGGTTCTTTGATAACGCCGTAGCAATGCAACTTGCGTGATTTCCCCAAACCTTTGGCGTCACGTGACACATCTCGCGCAAAGCAGCTCGCGCCAAGCAGCTCCCGCAGCCAGCCACAACAACAAAGACGGAGAAATAAAAGTGAAGATGGAAGATGAGGTGCGGGAGAAATTGAGGTCGGGATTTTACATAATTAAAAGAAAAAAAGGTGAATGATGAATTAGATGAATACAAACGCTGCTTTGTAAATATTGAAAATGTTTAAATCATTATCTTATTAATATGACCTGATTTATGGTTCATATTCAGAATCGTCTGTTATTGCCAGTTGGCGATGTTTCCAAGCACTTTCAGGCTGAAATAAAGGCTGTTTTCATTTACATTACAATGCCTAATATGTCTATTTATTGGTCGCGGGTGCGGGGCGGGGCGGGTTGTAAAAATAGATACAGTGGTGCGGGGCGGGCTGGGGCGGGCCAAATAATTTCATAAAAGCGGGACCCGCGGGTTGGAAAAAAAGCCGACCCGCGCATCACTAGTGCACACGCACTAACCCCCCAACCCCCACCCCCAAATCATTCTTGTTGGTTATTGGCTGGAACACTGTTTGTTATGTTTCGTGGTCCAGGCTGGGCCAGTTTGTTTTTGTTGCCGTTTCTGGGGCCTGGGCTGTCTACAGAGACCGCGTTTTTTTACAGTGAGTTCAGGGGACAGGCAGCTAGCGGATAGTGAGGAGATGTTTGCTGTATGTGACAAAAAATGTTTTGGCCTAAAAAACGCATGACATCGCTTAGAGCACCTTTAACATCCTCCTAACTGACAGTAGGCCTGTCTTTAAAGGTTTGTAAGGTATTGTTCAAAATCTTTTTGCTCATTCCACACAGGCTGTCAGTCAACAGTGGTGGGGATTTTTTAGTGACTCTTTCTGCAGACTTGCTTGTGTAATATTAACATCCGAGGAGGCAAGGGAGGCAGTGCCTCCTTAAAAAAATTGGAAGAGTAAATAACAGAACCCCCCCCCCCAGAAAAAAACCCACTTGTTTTTCTAAAGTGACAGTCCAACAGGGACACAAGTGGATAAAGTTACAGTGGGAAGCATTCCTCCTCTGAGCCCATCGAGTTTTAACAGACCCCCTAAAATGTGCCGTGGGTTTGGTGGGGGTGATTGAGAACGAATGGGCAAAGTTACATGAGACTGTGGGAGGAAGACTAAGGAGGTGGGAAGACTAATTAAAAATAAAATAACATGAAAGCTTGTAAGACAAGGCAACTCTCTGAGAAAACAAAGGAAATTAACATTTAAACTCTCTCGTGAAGTTAGAAAGTCTCACCTCAGTATCATCCTAATCTACATCTCTTTCCCTCTTCCCCCACTCCTTCTCTCTCATGCTGAGATCACCAAAATTCACCCAAGAATCTATATGGTTTAATGTGAATAATTATCACACAATATTATACATGTTTGGTATCATTTGAAATGTCTCAGTGCGACTGGTACAAAGGTCTCATTCTCCACAGAAGTAAACCAAAAGGTAATAACGTTTTTAAGAGTTTAGAGATAACTCGCACAGAGAGGAAGGTTTGTCTTCCAGGCAAATGGCATCCGGCCCTCAAAATGCGTAAACTCTGAATGCAAATTCCCATTGATAGCAAATGTTTCCATGTGAAAGAAGTTTCTGTCTCGGTCTGAGCACTTAAAGAAAGAGCACAAGAGGCTCAGGGCGATTTGTAATGAGATCGGCCCATAAAGTTGAGTGTCTTTCAGACACTCAGCATCATGTATTTCTTGAGTCAGGTACATCTTTACTCTTTATCTCTGAGCATTTGATGTTATTGTATTGATTATCTTTGAACTGATTATGAAATTGGCATGATACATTTACCTAATAAATTGTTACGTTTGAATTAGAGCCAAATATTAGCCAGAACGCTAAAATCGCAGTTGGTGTGCCCTATGCTCCACTCACAACTGGAATCTAGTCTGTTACTAATCTGACGCAGATTTGCGGTAACAATGAATACAACGTAATCTACTAAAGTAAATAATTTCATGATCTGTTGGGGTTTTTTTTACTGAGTAATCAGTTAAAGGCACATTTTAGCGTCTGTGACATAACGACATCAGCAGTGTTTTCAGAGCTTTGATGACTGATGATCCAAAATTAAGTTCACTATTAAAAGAACAGCTGAACATCCGTTAAATATAATAAACATGAAATTTGTTACAGTGTTCTTAGTTAATATTTAGGAATAAATGTACAAAAACTATAAATAAATAACTAATTTGATGAGAAATGTTGTAATAAATAGAACACTGATTTGTGTAGTGCCCTTTATAGCGTGATGTATGAGCTCAACTTGACCTTCCATGGTGAACGAAATAGAAATAATGTCACTGAATTAACTACAATTTGTAATATTTAATATTTAACTTGTTTGGACTGTCAAGAGTTAATACATTTTTACACAACATTGGTCTAATAATGCAGTAGAGCCATTTTATTTCAGAGATGTTAACACCACTTGCTGGATTAAAATATGAAAGGATGAGCTTGTATTTTTTTTTAACCTCAATGACAGTTTCTCCATGTTTGGTGGTTATCACAATTTTGTTCATATCTGAAAATATCCGCATGGTTTCTTTCAGGTTGAGAGTTCCACATGACTAACCTTCCCACTGCTGGATCTCTGTGTGATACTATGGCCAGTTTAGAGTCACTTCCCAGGTGTAACGTTTTAGAATCCAGCTCATTAACTCTGGAAATATGCTCCAGCAGGATTTGACGATTCCACAAAAAAACTGGTCAAGTCCCTGGAAAAAAGGTTAAGGGTGGTTTAACATTTAGAGAATGGGGTGCATCTGCAAATTCAGAGAGTATTGATGAATAAAAGTTTAAGTTTGAGGACAAATATTACGTACTCATAGTCTAGATTTTTTGTAAACTCCCTTAGGATGTAATCAAGGACTAAAAAATGCAATTAGCCTCATTCATGAAGGATTGCACAAATGTCTCTGTAAATCATTCAACATCCATTTGTCTACAAATTGTAATAATTTTAAGAATAGTTTTACGAACTTCTAGTTTCATGAATGAGGCCCAATGACAAATCTGCTCAAAACTCTTTAAATACATGCAAAAAATGCCAGCCTTTACGGTATAGTGAACCCACACACAATGGAGATTATACCCAATTTCCCAATTAAAAAAAAAAGTTCTCTCTGAAAAGTAGCTAGATAGATCAATTATATGCATATTATTGTCGTTTCCTTGCACAAAGAGGCATCACAATTGAAAATATTTTTAAAAAGCTTTATATAAATCACATTGCATTATATACCCGATAAGTATTAAAAACAGTGCAAAGCAAAGACACTTACCTTAGTGACAAAAGCATCAAGTCACGAATTCCGTACAAAAAGAAAAAGCAAGATCACTTTACACAACACCTAGCGAATATTAAGACAAACAATAAACAACGGAAACAACCAACTGTTGGTAGTGCTGAACCATATTTTTGTGAATCATTATTTGCCTCTACTTTGAATGTTAGATCATTTTTTGAGTTCCTCCATTAATGCTGAGTGCTGTGACTGTGTGTGCTGTTCCTATGAGAAGGGTTAAACATTAACCTGAGACATCAGTCCATTTCCTCTGGCTGGTTTTGGTCATCCTGTGGTCACTCCTATTTCAGTCACCTCCAACAACATGGCTGAAATATTAAAATGGTCACCACACTTCAAACCCAAAAGAATGAAAGGCGTTCCATAATGCAGATTTGCACACACACACACACACACACACACACACACACACAAAAAGCCTAAAGCTGAATGTCTTAGCAGAAATATCTAATTTCTTATGATGAAACAAAGTCTAAAATAATGATTTAAAAAAAAACTGTACCCTAGCTACTAGTTTCAACTTTAAAAGTGCTTATTTTTAGGCAACGGCCATTTACACTAAGTGAAAATAGCATATTTTCTTAGCAATAGATGCCATTTAAACTAAGTGCAAATATCTATAAGTGAATATAGTGATATATTCTATTTACACTGTGTAGCAGAAAGTGCAAAAAGTTGTTAGATGCTATTTCTGGCAGATACTACTTGCACCTCAGTATTGTTGTACATTAACAGGATGCAGTAATAGTGTAAATGACTAAATGATTAAAAACACCTTCCCCTAACCGATATTAAACCGTAGTTACAGGCACTTTATTTCCACTTTTCAAATATTTTCATTATTTTTATTGAAAATAAAAGATTTTCCGAACTGATATGTGATCGGAAAAGGGAGAAAAGAGTTTGGCAAAAGGTGTATTCAAACTCTTCTTTTTTTTTTTATCTTGTGTGGCCCAACCAGACTTTGGTGGGCGGAGTTAGTGTAAATTGCCTTTGCCAAC
Organism: Scardinius erythrophthalmus; assembly: GCF_964197995.2. Classification (NCBI taxonomy): domain Eukaryota; kingdom Metazoa; phylum Chordata; class Actinopteri; order Cypriniformes; family Leuciscidae; genus Scardinius; species Scardinius erythrophthalmus. The sequence goes on from NC_138225.1 coordinate 50,417,551, forward strand.
AAGACAGGCAAATAGACACACCGTAACTGGCAGGATCATGACAAGCAAGCACTCAAAACACACGCAAGCTTTGTTTTGAGGATTTAATATAATTCAACAAATGGTTACTGTTGTTGGACCATGCCTTTCTGTACCAACCCAGGTTTGTTAGTCACTACAGCCATTTCGCCAGCACAGTTAAGTGCAGAGAAACGCGTTTAATCAAAATACTACTGTATTTTAATTAACATGCTCAGAGCCTTAAGATTAAGACTCAAATTCCTTTAAACAAAAAAATGTTCTGGACAGAAACTAAAAAAAGATTGGGAACAACTTACAATAAGGTTTCATTAATTAACAATAGTTAACTACTTTAACGAGCTAAGAATGAACAATACTACTATAGCATTTATTAATCCTAGTTAGTTAATTTCAACATTTAACAAATTGATTTTAATAATGTATTAGTAACGAACATGAACATTTTTTTATTAACTAACATTAAAAAGAGATTAATAAATACTGTAACAAATGTATTGCTCATAGTTAGTTAGTACATTAATGTTAACAAATGAGACCTTATAAACCTTTAATGAAAGATTAGCTTCTACACTCCAGGTAACTAATCAAATAAGCAACTTTGTGACACTGATAATGAGCATGTTTACATGGACACCAGTTCACTAATAACTCACAAAAATCAGCTTATTGAAAAACTCCATAATACCAAAGGGTTGTTCCTTGTTTCCAATAAATCACACAACATGCCATCCATCCATCCATCCATCCATCCATGAAATGAACAGTGCAGCATATTTTTAAGACTTGTTTTAACTTAAAGGATAGCCAAAGCATTTTCTTTGCACACAAGCATACAGCCATAGAAACATTTGCAAAAGTAGATCAAGTTTTAATTTTCAAAAAAAAAAAAATGGTCTTAGCATTTTACAGCCTTTCACCACCACAAAAAAAGTACAACTAAAACATTTACAAAGTCTTGCATATTATCAATATGAATTTAAATGCCACAAGTTACAGCCCCACAAAGTAACAAAAAACATCTGAATACAAGAATACTAATCGTATACCAATATAAACATCCAGGCCCCTGCAACAGTATCAAACTAAAGCCCACTTTTAAACAACAAACTTGTTTTTGGTTATGGAGTTGCTCTTGGTTGCAGTGTCTGCATGGGCTTGATATCCAATGACAAGTTTCTGCGGGAGTCCAAGACTTTCTTTATACTTTTGACTGAAAGGGAAGCAATATGAGAGAAGTGAACAACTTGTAGAGCAGACAAGTCTTCTTGGGAACTTTTTTTTTTTTTTTAAAAGCTTCTTTATTGGCAACTAAGGTTCCATGAAAAACATTAAACACCCATGGAACCTTTTCATTGCACAAAAGTTTATTTATAGAGAAAAGGCATTCTTTAGATTTTAAAAATGATCTTTACACTAAGAAAAAAGTTTCTTTTAAAAACGGTTCTTCGAGAAACCAAAATGGCATCGCTGAGATCGCGGACCTTTTGGAAAATGCATTTTGTTAAAGTAAAGGGATCTGGAATGTCACCAAAACCCCGGAGTGTTTCTGTTCAACATCACACTAATACTACCAAGTCACACACTCAAAAAAATGATTTTAGCTCTTTGTTCAATTTCATTAATTAAAATGAGTATATACGACACAACCCTTCATAGAAATGATTCCAGCTTAATTTCATTAAATGTAATCAATGTAATTTTTAAAAAATTTGGTTTACCAAATTTTTTTTAATTGAGTCAACATGAATATTTTTCGTTCGTCTTAACCGGATGTCACTCAAAAAATGAATTTTGGCCTCTTGTTAAAATAATTAATTAAAATAAGCAAAAGTAACACGATTGTTTAATATTGTCACAACTTAATTTAATTGTGTTCAATCAACCTAATTCATTTGTGTGAAAACTACATGAATCATTGTTGTTGACATCTAACTGGGCAGTGGATCTGTAGTTCCCAGCATGCTTTGCAAGGGACTGCATTAAGAGGGTCAGTTTAGGGAAAAAGTGTTATTTTATGTGTTTTTCAGTAAATGGAAAGATGTTGTTAGTTAATGTTAGTGTTTAATGTTCAGTTATGTTAGAAACTTAGAGGACTTTCTGTAATGTTTTTGAATTTTGTGGTTACCATTATGCAGAAGAGTGGTGACTGTGTTTAGGCTGTGGGCTCAGTATTAAGCTATATGTGCATTAAACCTCGTGTTCAGGCTGTGGGCACTCAGTATACACTATGTGTAAACCTCACTCACAGACCTGCACAAGTAATATTATATTACTATGTAAAAAATGGTTTTAATTCAATTGAACACTAGTAGTGTCTATCATTAGAAGTGACTGTAGAGTCAAATTAACTAAAATTATAATGTTGGTGATTTAAGGCAGGACAAAAACTAAATGTAGTTAACCTGACAAAACTTTATCTAGCAGGAATGACTAAATTAATTTAAATTCATACAACAAGATTACAACTAATTATTTCAAACTAATTCGATTTTGTTGGAAAAATGTAATTCAATTTCGTGGAAAACCTTTCCTTAATTTAATTAAGTTCGTTCAACAGATTATTTTTTTGAGTGCACCTCCTTTTGCTCACTCCACTGGCCCACATCAGGTTCCTGTACTGATGCTTTGGTGGAGAACAGCCAACAGATCTGCACTCTTCTATCGACAGTGGCAAATGTTTACTCCTGATTTCTGTGGTCTGCAAGTGAAGAGTGCTGCGCAAGCAAGTACTACGGCTCGGTTAAAAATATTGATTTCTCAAATTTAATCGATTCTCATTTCGATGAACCGATATCTATTCTTAAAAATGCTGTAAAGCTGCACGATTTATCGCAATCTCGATTCAAACACCTACATGATCTTATTCCTAAATGACAGATTCACCGTTGTCTATTAAACCTCAAATCTGCGTTGGTGATGCAGGTGAGCCAGAGAAAGCAGGTATGAAACGGTTTAAACATTCTTTTCAACATCACAGTACGGTTATGTGTTACAAATACTCAAATTAAATCACAGAAGTACTGGAATAAAAGTTTATAGTTCAGATTTAAACACTGATGTCTATGGAGGCTATCAAAATAGAGCAGATCACCTTTTGAAAAAAAAACTTGACGCTTCAAATGAAGGTAGTGTCAAATACGTTGTTACGCCAGTAGGTGTTGACAAGTGACTTTAAATGAATCCCTTGAATGAATGATTCAATGACAAATACATCTAAAAAAAAAGGCTGATTCATCCAGTATTGAAACAAGTGAAGTCTTCATGAGTGAGTCATTGAATCCTTCATTAAAAAAAAAAACAAAAAAAAAACACTTTCAACTCATCGGGAGAATTGTGATCTCTATCTGAAACAAGAAAAACTCAAACATTCTCAATTTATCCAGGATTGTACAGCTCTACTATGCTGTTTTCAGTTGATGAAAGAACAAAAATTTGCCATGTACTGTACCTGAGACATTCCCAAATTAATCAACATTGAATCGCAAGCTTGTGAATCAAAATCGAATCATGAAATGTGTCAATGCCCAACCCTATCAAGTGTGCCTTAAACAATGATAAACCCGAATCTGCTCTGACTTATTTAGTAGCAAATGCTTTAGATCAAATACTGTTTACACTTTAGATTCAGAGCATTGGGAATCTCGCAGCTGTACAGTATATCCTAGCAGCCGAGGACTGCAGGCTGTTCCCCATCCGTCTGATATGATGGATAATTAGCTTCATTAGGTTGCTAGGCACAAATTCCTTTCTCATGATCATTAATGTTTACAGCACCATGAGTGGTCAAATGCTTACATCTGGCTCTGCCTGACATCATTCAAAAGATGTACAAATATATGAAATCAAAAAACTCAAATACACGCACATCATAATATATGTCAGATGTAAGCCCTCATTCATATGGAAGCTTGTTTCTGCCACGGAATAAAAAAATAAGGTAATTGCAACTTTTAATCCCACAATTCTGATTTTTTATCTCACAATTGCGAGTTTCTTCTCACAATTCGGACTTTAAAACTCGCATTTCCGAGTATTTGCAGTAATAAACTCCAAAGTGCAAAAAAAAAAAGGTCAGAATTGCATGTTTATATTTCATAATTATGACTTTTCTTTATCAAAATGCTGAGATATTAACTCACAATTCTGGTGGAGGTGGGGTATGTGAGATGTAAACTCACAATTGTGTATAAAAAAAAAAAAACGGAAGATAAAAAGGTCGCAATTACCTTTTTTTGGTGGTGGAAACAAGCTTCCATACATGAATTCATATGGTCTGATAAATAAAGCAGAAGTGTTGGCCATAAAAAGCAGGATTTAACAGCTAATGCATGTGTTTATACAACAGAACTAAAAGCATGCTTACCCAATGTATGTAACGGTCTCACAGTTCTCAGCATTGGAGGTCCAGATGGCAATTTTGTCTCCTTTGGCACGGATATTGATTACACTTCCACAGATATCCCGACTGAAGGAGCCAAAGCCCTCTCCGATAAGACACAACATCTGCCACAAGAACAAACGTATATTCAGCAAACATTTTGCTGTAGTTCAGGCTTTAACAAAAGCAGCTTTCTGAACAAAGTAATAAATATGTTCATAGACACAATGATAAGATCTGATCATTTATAATCAGAAAGAAGAGAATTTTATCTTTTTACAACAGACAAACAATTAAATCCCAAAGGTTAAATAAAGCAAGCAAGCAAATATATTGTTTCTGACCGTTTCCAGCCAGAACCGGTCAAGTTCAGTGTGTCTGTGCTGCTTGGCTAGAGTAATCAACCAGCGGCCACCACATTTATTACTTCTGTCTTCCCACATGGGCTCTATGCCATCCTGTAAAGAAACAAAGAAAATGCTTTATAAAGAGTCACTGTGAAAGTGTAATATGAATTATTCAATTACATTTCTTGAGAGCAAACAGAATTACATTAAAGGTACAATATGTAATTTTTTTGCTTTAAAAATAGCAAAAATCACTATATGGTTTTTTTTTGTGTGTGTGTACTTACATTATCCCGACTGTTTCCAACAACTTTCAAACCAGGAGAAATTTGTAATTTAATTCGAAGACACGTCCGTTTCTTTATTTCCGTTTTTTTGCCGCCAGTGGCGTAATATCCGCGTTGTCCCTGGTTTCCGCTCGTACTGCCATAGCAACCAGAGCTATGAACCAGAGCCCTCTGATAGTAACCAAGGCGACAGACGTGGACAACTGTGTAGTTCGTAATGTCTATCTGCACGCTGTTGTTGTTTCGTTCAAACATTACGGACCATGGCAAGCAGACTTTGGATAACAAAGGAGAACTAAAACGAGAATCAATGTCAGCGCGGTGTTTTCGAGATGCCGAGAGCTCCCATAGACAGTATATAAACGAGAGCTCCACGTCCGAGACTTCGACCGCTCCTACATGTACTTTATTAAACATGTGAGCACATTTACATAAAACTAATCAATGTTATATAGTTCAACAATGATAAAATGTTAGAATATGATCTGTATGTTATTCTAATGTTGATCTAGCTTACTGCTAGTCTCATACAGACAAACACAATTTCAACACATTCAAATGCAGTTTAGTGTGCTAGAGTAACGTTAGACCAGGTGAAACAGCGCTGCGTTACCTCAAGTTTAATTTGTCTAATAAACTGACCTGTGAGTAAGTTAGTAATTCTGCATGTAGTTCGGTAGAATGAAATGTCCGTATTCCTTTTATATCCGCAGGACTCGCGTCGCGTGTGGAGCTGATAGCTGTCTCTTAGCAATCTCGAACTGCTTCATATCACAGTCATGATAAAAAACATCGATGTATTCAGTCATCCATAAACATTAGTAGATCGGTCGGCTTGACGTTGACGACAAGATCCATAATTCTTAGCAAATGTTGCATCATCAAACTACGCCTTTGTTATTGTAAGAGGTTAGCGACCCCTAGCGGCGAAAAAAAAAATTACATATTGTACGTTTAACAGAACTAAATGTAGACAGCCATGTTTTGAACTGTAAACAATACTTCAGTCATTAAAGTCCGCGTGAACCGGAAGTTGCAAACGACTTTTCTCCAGTGAGTGAAAAGAAATATTGAACAGAGGGCAGGGTTTTACTCCAGCGCTCCTCCTCTCCATCTCCGCTCATAACAGACTAACGGTTTGAGGGGAGGGGTTAAGCGTTTCCCAAACCAAGCCGTCAAACCTACGTCATCAGGGAAGGTCCTCCAATGCAGAGGGGAGGGGCATTTTCAGATTTTGATTGAAGATTACGAAGCCAAAACATTTTTTTGTGTGGATTGACTTGCATGGATCATGAATTGTTCACCACAAAACGATCAATTTAGGCAAACAAAGTAAATATGGTCAATTTTGATTTCATGTGGACTTTAACGGGACAGATATGCACAACTGAAGAAAAGTAGTAAGAAGCAAGTTACACCAGATTCACCTTGAACATCGAGTAGTCACAGCCAGAGGACAGTTTGCTTGGCAGCTGTATGTTGTTGTATAATCTGAAACAGAAAAATATTTTGCAGATGAATTTGACAAACACCTTCATATTTAGTGGAGAATTCAAATTTCTATCAAGTGCAGTGATTGAGGCCTTCCGGTGAAGAAACACCTAGGCTCTTAGGATTACAACCACAGCAGTTATATCAACTGATATAGGGCTGAACGATTTGGGAAAAACACTCTGATTATTTAAAATGTTTTGGTTTTTTCCACGAGCTCCAGGTTTGCTGTGGGTGTTTGAAAGGTTGATTAATTTGGCCAAAAGGTCATATTGCGATTATTGTCATGTAATGTGATTTGAACTGCGTTACATGATAAACATCCCATATTGCTGCTGCTTCGACATCCAGGAAGATTAAAGGGTAACTTTCGCCAATTGGCAACCTAGGCTATTTTTGTTAATCTATCCGAGTCAAACATTCGTGTAAAAGCATAATTAGAATGGAAACGCCACTTTTAAGATTGACCGTATTTTCTTTTTCGGTCAAATTGCCTTTTGAATGGGAGTGCATGGGGCACTTCAGTGATAGCACCAAAATCGCTATTTTTAAAACACTAAGAAGGCTCGACACAACATGAAACTGTGCTCGAAGTATCACCAGGGGCTCTACACATGAACTCCAGCATTGAGAACATCGTGTACACAGAGTTTACTAAAAAAAGATTTTGTATGACTCACTTTATCAGTTAGCGTTTCCGGTGGCTGGAATTTTGTCAGTCAAAAGTAGTCGATCTCCGAATACAATGTAATGAACTGAGCTTTCCATCTTTACTCTCCTCATGTTACGTTGCATTCGGAGATCGACTACTTTTGACTGACAAAATTCCAGCCACCGGAAACACTAATTGAGCAAGTGAGTCGTACAAAACCTCCATTCTAATTATGCTTTTACACGAATGTTTGACTCAGGTAGATTAACAAAAATAGCCTAGGCTGCAATTTGGCGAGAGTTAGCCTTTAAAAAGACGAAAAAGACTAAGTACACAATCTGCTAACAATAGAAATGTTGAATTAACTTTTTTTTGTTAAATCCTAAGCCTTTTAAATGACTTAAAATACATACATAATGTGGCAATGCTCAGATAAAAAATAAAAAAAACTCTGATAACGAATAGCCTACATCTTATGATATTATTGCACAATAGTGGTAAAATTAATAACGTAAATTGTAATAGTATTTGGGTGCCCATTGAGCCATTTTATATTGCAAAAAAAAAAAAATGCATCAACAAAAAAAAAAAGTAAAAAGTCATTCTAAAATGTAATTAACCTGCAGATGGTGCCAAAAGCCTGAGGATTGTAACCTTTTATCACACGGTTTTGAAATCAAATCCTTGAATAACTAGATCTAATTCAAAAGTTCCTATCACCCAGTCTTTAATATTTGAACAGCGACTGTTTCATTAACATATTTAATTAAACATATGAACATGAAAACATGCAAAATCAAAGCAGGGGATAGAACGGTTATTTTGAGATTGTCATTAACAACATGTTGACGAATTTACAGGTTTAACTTTACATAACAGTGGAGAGAATTTTCATTAATGTCTGCTTTTCATTGTTTCATTCACTCTGGGTGTTTAAGTGGAGGAAAACTCTAATTAGGCTAATGCAAGGCTGTTGTGATTATCATAGTCGTGCTAAAAACAGAGGTACAGGTTAAATTGTAAGAATCATAATCCGTGAGGGAAAATAAATGCCAGGATGGTACATAAGCAGTGAACTCTATTCCTTAGCCTATAATGACCTTCATAAGTGGTGTCTGTGAAACTTGGGTCCACAACCCTCATCTGTGAAATGCATGACTTCTGGTATTTTGTCAATTATCTGAAATGTGTAAATTGTAACTGAGCATTTGTAACTATAACTTTTAAAGGAGTACTTCACGGCTGGAAAAATGGGCTTTTGAAATCAGTGATCCTACTAGAGAAAATTAAGAAAAAAGGCTGTTGTCTTTAACTTTAACACCCATAAACACACTGGGCATGTTAACTAGCATTAAATACTGCCTTGCTATGGTAGGAAATACTTTTTAGCAAACCTTCAGTCATAATGGTTATTTAATTCAAATAGTAAATGTTTAGCGGGAGTGAGTTATTTCCAGTTTCCAGAGATGGAGACTAAAGGGCTGCAGAGAATCGTAAATATGGAGAGAACACTGCGACGGAAAATCTGAAAAACCTCTGTTTATAATCAACATTTCAAACTGGATGACCATGAACACAGAGGGAAAAACTGAAAGAAACTGCCGCATTCATGTAAAGGTAAGAAAGCTGTTTACAGTGCTCATTACTGCCATAATGCGGTTCAAAGAGTAGATAAAGTACGATAAAATTCAGTGATAAACCTTCCCTTACAATAACTGTTCTGTTAATAACCCTGTCAAAACCCTTGTTTTCAAAGTCAAAGCAAATGAACAACTGGGTTTGTATTGTGTCTAATTGCAAACACGTGACCGTAAACTTACGCCCAAAAGTCCTCAACTGTGTCGAACCTGGTGATGAGCCGTAGATTGTCTTGCCACATTTTGCTCTTATCGTGCTTGTAGAACCAAAGACCCCATCTACACACAGTACAAAAACGGTACAACATGACACAAGGAACAAGAAAAGAGCAAGTTAATCAGACATGGTAGAGAGAGAATGTCTCAACACATTTTCAAACCTAATCAGCCTGAACACACCTGTTTTGTAAAGGATGCTTTATACAAGGGTCCTTCAAAATGTTTGTTTCATATTTATTTTTCTCCCCCTTCCTCCTCGTCACTTTGTCAATCTGGTAAAATGTAAAAAATAATAATAATAAATGATTGTAATAAATGATTGTTGGGGCACAACCACATCATTACGGTTGACGCCGTTACACTTTCGGCGTGAAATCGCTTCAGTAAATGAACAAAGGCATTTAAATGTTATTTCAGCTAGAACAACACAAACGGTATTAGATTATAAAACGCGTACATAGTTAAATGAGTACTTAAGTTACATTTCCGAGACTTTATGCTCACCAGCTGTACAGCGCAAGACGCCATGATGTCAATCTTGAAGCGCGAGACTGATTGAGTTTCGCGCCCAACGCGCTCGCAGTTATAACTTCAGACATTTTAAGATAATGATTTTGAAAGGAGAACAATTTTGACATTGGGAATTATTGCACACTCAACTACCACACTTTCAAAATAATATAAAAAACAACAGATTTTTATCATTTTATATCACCCTTTTAGCCATATTATAGTAGCCTAGCTTTACATGAAATCTCGTATTTGGTAAAAGGAGCCTTTATTTTAAACGTTACTTGTTAGTTTTCTAACAACTTATGGCAGGTGAAGTTGTGGGACATATTTTGTCTCCTATATTATTATTTCACGGTGAAATGGGCTTGTGACATCCAGTGCAGTGCGTTCATCTCACCACCAGAGGTCTCTGTCAGCCGCTTATTGAAATGGGCTCTAAAATGCAACAACTCAATATTCACACAATTTAATATTTATTCAAAATCCCTTTTTGTGAACTTTTGTTGTTGCAGTTCTGTGTTAATAGTATTAGTTTTTTGTTTTTGTTTGTTAATAAAGGCCTGATACCAATAGGCTATGTTTAAATGTATCTTACATTTAAGTACATAATGTAATGTACATTATGATAGCTAGAATAATATGTTTAAAAAATATTTTTAAACATTACATAAAATGTGTTTCAATATAATTTTAATATGCTATATTTGTAAAATATAATAAGATAATATATTAAAAATATATATAAATTTAAAGTAGTAAAGTATTCAGTAGCACATTTTTTATTTATTTTTTTGTAACCCCGACATCCTGGCCAAATTTGCCCCTTGGCCTCTGTCCATCATGGCCTCCTAATCATCCCTATTTACATATTAATACATCCAAATAAATGGTGGACAAACCATTGATTAATTAAAAGTAATAAAAAATGATATTCATTAAAGATATGACAAGTCTTTCTTGCTTTCTTATTGACAATGTTCTCCTGACTGGTGCAAAACAGATGTTTTTCCTTTCTGCCACATTGTTATGTCAGTAGGTGGCGAAGAGTCATATGAGTGAATCATTGACTCATTAATTCAACTGATTCGTTCAGCCATTGATTCATTCACTCATGCCACATCTGTGTGTTCAATGTTGTTTTGGCTTTGTGTAGTGCAGGGCTGCCCAATCCTGTTCCAGGAGATCTACCTTCCTGCAGAGTTCAGATCCAACACACATGTCTGTAATTATCAAGTGTCCATCATGACCTCCTAATCATCCCCATATACTGATTGGCTCCTCTCCACCAGCTGGTGTATACTGGGTGTTCATCCAGGTGGTGCTGCACATTGGTGATGGTTGAGAAGATTCCCCCTTCCATATGTAAAGCATTTTGAGTACTTAGAAAAGCACTATATACAAATTATTATTATTAATTATCACTGACTATAATGGGATATATACGCTTTTGAAATTTCTGACCAGTATAGACCTAGTGATTTCTTATTCAGAAATGTGGTTGATGAAGGAGCGCGATCCACAGTACCTCTGGAAACTAGTCAAACATATTAAAGAACTTTCCTTTCATTTAACATTTAGGAATATTTAACTAATCTGTAAATTCTGTAATAAAAATTATTTTATAAATTATACAAAATTATAAAAATTTCTTTCTTCTACTGAACACAAAAGAAGATATTTTGAAGAATATGAGTTGATGGGACACATTAACTTGCATAGTGTATGAAAAAAATACTACTGAAGTCAATGGGGTCCATCAACTGTTTGGTTACTGACACTCTTCAAAATATCTTCTTTTGTGTTCAGCAGAAGAAAAAAATGCATTCAGGTTTGGAACAACTTGAGGTTGAGCAAATTATGACAGAAAATTTTATTTTTGGGTGAACTATGACCTTTTAAAAAACAATGACCAATGCATTTACAGCATTTATAAATCTTTGTTAAGGTTAGTTAATAAAAATACAACTTTTCATTGTTAGTTCATATTATCTAAGGTCCATTAAATAATATTAACAAAAACTTTTGATTTGAATAATTAGTTATGTTGAAATTCATTTTAACTATGATTCATACATTTTAATAAGTGTGTATAGGGAAAACCCAAGTGCATTTATTAACAAAACTTGAACAAATACAAAAATAAACTAAACTTGACCAAGAACAGAAACATAAAACTTATTAAACAGGGCCAGGGAACATGTAATCATACACTAAAAAATGCTGGGTTGTTTTTTAACCCAGAATGCTGGGTCGAGTCTGTTGGGTAATTTTGTTGGGTTATTTTATCACATTTTAAACACCTCTGGGTAGTTTTAATTTTCCAGTTGTTGGGTTAAACCTCCCGGGTTAGTGACATCACCAACCCTAGAATTTACATAAACCCCGCCCCCATGAACACGATTTATAGGTTATCAAGACAGAATATGCTAATCAATGACTAGAATATAACTACACATAAGCTATAAATCAACTAACCATTCAGAAATGTTGTCCACATGTTGTCACTTCTCTCCATCTTTCTGTCTTCGGTTTGAACATAAAAGGCTAAAGTTTTTCACACAGTCAGTGCATGTCTGTGTGAGGTAAAAGGACATGAGCTCTTGTAGCTCCGCCCCCTGTGCCGGGAGCAGCAGCTCATTTGCATTTAAAGGAACAGGCACAAAAACGGTGCATTTTTGCTCACCCTCAAAAAGTGACAACTTTAACATGCTATAAATATCTGTGGGGTATTTTGAGCTCAAACTTCACATACACACTCGGGGGACATCAAAGACTTATTTTACATCTTGTGAAAAGGGCGTTATACCACCCCTTTAAATATATAGCTCATAAGGCTGCCAGCTTCTGAGTTTAGCAATTTATAGCTTGCGGTTTGATTCCGATCTTGATTCAATGTCGATTCATTTGGATAAATATCAGATGCAGTAGCTACATGTTAATTTTTTTAAAGGAAAAAATCTCTCAACTAATGCTAAACACATAAAGGGAGCATGTCAGCTGGTATTAATCTGGATTGTTATATGGTTTATCTCCACTTGTGTTACACAGAACAGGAGAAAGGGCAAGTAAATGATGAGAGATTTAAATTTGTTGGTGGAGAATTACTTAAAGGGGCCCTATTATGCTTTTTAACCTTTTCAACTTTAGTTAGTGTGTTATTATGTCGCTGTTTGAGCATAAAAAAGATCTGTAAGGTTACAAAGCTCAGTCACTCCGAGAAAGAAAAGCTGAATCAGTCTTTCTTTGGAAAACATCTTTGATACAACATAAAAGGTAACCTTAGTTATTTAGTATCATTATTGCATATTTCTTTTTAATGCCTGTAGCTTATTGCACTAACTTTGTTGTAGCTGGTCCAATTCTGATGTCTCTTTTCTGCAGAGAATGGAGGTGATGTTGCTCTTTTGGTCCTTCCCCTTCTTCTTCCTGCCACGGTGTACAGAATTGATCAGAAGGTCTTTCGTCCATCTATTGATGAAGCTAGAAAGGCTTTCATCGATCTTCAACTAGTAAGTATAAAACCGCATAACTGCTATTTAAATCGCATTGTAACCTGACAGGAACTGCCTGTGCATTAAGCAAGGGATACTGTACATCCAGCCAGTTGATATTGCAGAATAAACTTCAACAGGGTAATCAACACAAAGTGGAGGGATCTCGTATCACCCCTGAAGGAGTTTATTTTGTGATGAAAACTGGCTGGATGTACATTACTTAACTTTATTACCTCAAAACAATTCCTATTAAGCAACTTTGATCCTAGACAAAAGGACAAGATCAAACAAGACATTTAAGGAATAATGTAAAGAATACCACTTATTATACGGCTTTTCGCCAAATAAAAATATTGATTGTTGAAATCATGATGAACTCCATTTCATGATGAACTTTACACAGTTATTGAACTGAATTGAATACTGACAACTGAGTGATGACACCATTGCCATTGAAACAATCTGCATTGGATCTACTCTCTTTTATAGGTTGGAACGAACATGGTGAAATTTCTAAACCGGGCAGAGTCCACTAAAACCCATCCCTTTGTCATGGCCATGGGAAACGCCCAGCAGATATCGCAATCCTTTGTCTTCATCAATGGACAAGCTTTGGATCAAATCACACCCCAAATCATACCCCTATAGCATGTGCTTTTACCTGGGAGTTCTTTCAGCATGATATCTTCCAAATGGAGGGCAAGGAATCTTCTGCGATTCGGTTTCTTCGCACATCCTCGTTTGCTGAAGAGTAACTTTTAAACCAAATAAACAATTTTGCACATCTGGGAATTTCACTTTAATTTCATAAGAATTAAATGGTATAAATTTCATTGTTCAGAGCTAATTTTCTTTCTTTCTTTGACATTATTTAACTATACTTATGCACATTTTAGCATATTTAAAAAATTATTTTGCATTCGCTGACTTTAAAATTTAATTGTCTGTCAATTTCACTGCGTATTTAAACATGTAATAGTTCAACATTAATGCATTTAAATTGAATGTGCAGTTTGTTGTCATTGCTGCCAATTTTAACACATTTGTGAATGTCAGTTGACAAGCATTAAAAATGATTTTTTTAACAGTCTAAACATGTTCTTCATTATTTCTTATAGTAAAGCACAGGTGAAATTATAAGAATAACCCAGCAAAAATAACCCAGAATAGCACATCCATTAATGGTAAAAAAAAAAAAAAAAAACCTCTTGGGTTTTCTCAACAATACCCAATTGGTTTGTTTTTAACCCAGCCATATGACGAGGAAACATGACTATGCTTGTAAACAAAATAAAAGACATCCAAGCATGAACATGAACAAAATGTTCGGCGCCAAAATAGAACTTACATTTAAATAAAAACAAACAATCAAGTTCAGACCAGGTGAGAAAAGGTAATGACTTAGTACATATGCCACCCACCCAAAAAAAAAACATGATTTCTTCCTGCGACCATGATGTGAAGAGGCTCTAGCATGGAAGGTATGGGGATTTGTGGGGTTCCTCATCCACAGTTTCAATAGTAAACAAGGAACCACTCAACAGAAGTGCAAAGTCAAGTAATTCCAAGGGTGATCAAGTCTTCCCTTGAGGGTAACATCATTTAAGTCCACCTTATAACAAAGCTTACAAAACTCCTTGACATAGTCCTCAAGGGGATGATTCCCTTGGTGCAGACGGAGGAGACGAACTGCTGGGTTCATTGTGGAGGTCAAGCTTTTTGTAATAAGAGTTCACTGAGGCCAGCGTAGTGACAACCCAAGTGCAGATTTTATTAACAAAACTTGAACAAATACAAAAATAAACAAAGAATTGGCTTGGCTTGACCAAACTAAACTAAACTTGACCATTAACAGAAACCACTCACCAAACAGGGGGAGCAAGTGATCATGTCGGTTTACAAAATAAAAGACATCCAAGCATGAACATGAACAAAACCCAAAACCTAACATTACATAAATGCTCAGAACTATTTTTAATAAAGTGTTTTCGTAAAGTGTTACCAGATTAATTAATAAAAAAATAAATAAAATATTAACTGGATTCAAATTCTTATTAAATCGACTCAAATATATTCAAGTGAGAAGTTTTCAATCTCGTGGCATTACGTTAACAGAACTTAAAAAAAAAATCTTTTTTTATTCAAACACTTTAACATTAAATTCAGAACTTAAAAATGTTGTGGCAGCTATTTTCTATTGAACTTTATTTTCTTGCCCTCTCATGATCTTGAGGTGTCGGGGATCAGTTCCCATCATGCATTCCCCCATTAAAGACTTCAGGCTGCGTCCGAAATCGCACACTCTCTTGACTCTCTTGTGTGTAGTATGTATGAATAATCCAGTCGTACGACATTCATCATGCTCTCATTATCATGTGACCTACCAGCTTCAGTTATGTTGCTTCACTGTGCACACTCTGGAGATTATAACGTGAAAAGAAACAATACCCAGAAAGCGAGCTGACGAAAGACTCACCAGAGCGCTGTAACATGTAAAGTCCATGGTCTCCACGACTTCATTTAAACATTTTTCTTTTTTTTACTCCCAAATTTTCTGTAAAAAGCAGTCGATCGCAGCACTCCACACACTAGAGGAACAAAACGGTCAAACGGACAGTATGGGATTTTTCGCCGCTAGGGGTTGCTTAACCTCTTTACAATAACAAAGGCGTAGATTGATGACGCAACATTTGCTAAGAATTATGGATCTTGTCGTCAACGTCAAGCCGACCGATCTAATAATGTTGAGGGATGACTGAATACATCGATGTTTTTATCATGACTGTGATATGAAGCAGTTCGAGATTGCTAAGAGACAGCTATCAGCTCCACACGCGATACGAGTCCCGCGGATATAAAAGGAATATGGACATTTCATTCTACCGAACTACACGCAGAATTACTAACTTACTCACAGGTCAGTTTATTAGACAAATTAAACTTGTGAGGTAACGCTACGCTGTTTCACTTGGTCTAACATTACACTATCACACTAAACTGCATTTGAATGTGTTGAAATGTATGTGTTAGTTTGTCTGTATGAGACTAGCAGTAAGCTAGATCAAAATTAGAATAACATACAGATCATATTCTAACATTTTATCATTGTTGAACAATATAAAATTGATTAGTTTTATGTAAATGTGCTCACCTGTTTAATAAAGTACATGTAGGAGCGGTCGAAGTCTCGGACGTGGAGCTCTCGTTTATATACTGTCTATGGGAGCTCTCGGCATCTCGAAAACACAGCGCTGATATTGATTCTCGTTTTAGTTCTCCTTTTTTATCCAAAGTCTGCTTGCCATGGTCCATAATGTTTGAACGAAAGAACAACAGCGAGCAGATAGACATTACGAACTACACAGTTGTCCACGTCTGTCGCCTTGGTTACTATCAGAGGGCTCTGGTTCATAGCTCTGGTTGCTATGGCAGTACGAGCGGAAATCAGGGACAACGCGGATATGACGTCATTGACGGCGACAAAACGGAAATAAAGAAACGGGACGTTTCTCGAATTAAATTACAAATTTCTCCTAGTTTGAAAGTTGTTGGAAACAGCCTGGATAATTTAAGTACACAACAAAAAAAATACATAACATAGATATAGTGATTTTTGCTATCTTTAAAGCAAAAAAAGTTACATATTGTGCCTTTAAATCTATGATTTCTTATTGTCATGTTTGTGGTCTCTCACATTTTGAAAATCTTACAAGATCTTATAAGATGACAACCCAGCTGTCAGCAGTATGCTTTGTTTGTTCCTTGACCTAATTAGTCAGGTTTTTTTTTTTTTTTTTTAGTTCACCTTGTGTCAAGTAATTAGCCTATTAATCAACATTTGGTTTATTATTTATAGTTCTATGTTTCCTTAGGTCAAAGCCCTATCTTAACATCGTGATTGGTGAGTGTTGCTATCTGTCTCTCTGTATTCCGCTGAGTAATTTGGATTACAAGACTCTTTGTCAATTCGTCTTTGTGAGTATTCTTGGGCAACATACCGTGACAACAGCTTTAGCTTCACCAGATAACCGATTGATTTATGGGTTGCCAGCTGCATGCCCTAAACAGGCAGGTTCTTCCCATACATCACCGGTCCTGTGATCATGTGATCATCATCACAAAGAAAACTGACAAAAAGTTGTTTATATACATTTAGAGACAAGTTTGTTTAACTCAAAATAAATAGAAAGCTCAAAATACTCACCAAGGTTAATTAATTTAAACTAATTTTAAATTAGTACCCCAATAACCTAGTAGGTTATTGGGGTAATGTAATATGTTAGGGGTGAATGCAGGGGTTGTTGGATTGTTCATTATGTCATTATGTAATGTTTAGGTTAAGTAGAATGTGTCATCTGTGCAATTTGTGGGCTATTGGGGTGTGCAATGTCAGTTGTGCAATCTGTAGGCCATTTGGGGAGTTGTGCATTAGGTTATTTGTGCAATATGTATATAATCGGGGTTGTGTAATATGTCAGTTGTGCATTTTGTAGGGTAGGGGGGTTGTGCACTATCTTATTGTGCAATACGTATACCATTGGGGGATGTGCAATATGTATATCATCGAGAATGTGCAATATGTATCATCGAGAATGTGCAATATATATATACACCATCGGGAATGTGCAATATGCATACCATCGAGGATGTGCAATATGTATACTATTGGGGACGTGCAATATGGGAGCGTGTAATCAATAACGGTTGTAATTTTAATTTTTTTTTAAATTGCCAATGAAAGGTGTTAATGTGTCTACTGTATATGTACCTGTCTAATGTACATGAGAATATGTGTTCAATGTGTTGAGAGATGTCTATTATTTGTATTCTGTGCTGTCTTTGTAAAACTGCGGAATGGACAAAGTCCAAAACAAATTTCCCCTTCGGGGACAATAAAGTATATCTTAATCTTAATCTTAATTTGTATGATCTAGTCTCAATACAATTAAGTCTGAACATTAGGGTTTGCAGTGAAGAAAAGTTAAAAGAAAAATGAACAATAAATAACAGCAAAAGACATCTGAAGCAAATTTACATTGATTGTCAGTCAAGGTCAGAATGATTTCAGATCAAAATCACTAAATACAGATACAGTATTTAGTATTTCAGGTGTAATTTCATGACTAGTGTACAGACCCACCAAATAAGAACATAAGATGGCTAATTAGGAAGAAAAGCCACTATTAAAGATTATTAAAGAAAAATGAATGATTAGTCTTGTGACTTTGCATTCTAGCTGGCATATTAGACCTTTGGTCTTTTTTCTGCTTTAGTTTTGCTTCTTTCAGCAAATAACTTCATCAACCCACATGATCTCTTCCCTGAAAGTCACTCCAACTTTCTACCAACAAAATACAAAATCTATAAACCTAAGCACATTTACTTAAAAGAAAAAACTACTCAACAGTCAAACATTTTAAGTCAGCTTCAACACACCTGTGGTTATTGGGTTGTTAAGTTGTAAATTGTAATAATTGATGTCCTTGTACCTTTGCTTTGCTGACCCTGAATAACAATACACACGTACTGATTCCTAATGTGTTTTTAATGTGGCACCACAGAACCACTATAGTGGCTTTAGTTCATTTTGTTGTGATAGATTGGTGTTGCCACATTTAGTATATAGCATAAATAGAATCTACCTATGCTTGGAACAAAATCTTACCATGCATACTGTATATTATATTAGCATACTGTAGTCTTATATACTGTATATAGCCTTACCATGCCTTGCTTGGCCAATTATTGTCTAAAATGTAAGCTGCTCAATTGTAAGTACTTGTTTAGGACTAATGTGTAAAAGCTTCGTAGCATGACGGTAATATGCTATTCAGGATATAGTCATGGACTTCAGCCACTGATAATAAGAGTCAGCAAGAAGTAACAGATTTTGCCCCTTATCTTTCTAACTGTATCAGATTTAACAGTGCAGTGAACCTCAGTATTTCCATGATTCATCAGCCAGTCATCTTTATTTCCTGAAACATTCCCTGTTTAATTTATTTATTATACTATATACTTAGACATATGTTAGAGAACAGTAGTATATTACAGTATTTTAAAAAAATATTGTCATTGCATTCATTTCAGCGTGGAATTACTTTCTGGTTATGTCTTCAATGTTAAATATTTATGGGTCTTTGTCATTGTCAAGGACTGTGCATTTACTTTGCAATCAGAAATGAGATCGATGTCTGGGATGTTAGAAGATGAGGTGAACATTAAACATTCGGTTGTGCCGTTTTCTCTTACACTGTAATAAATAAGTAGAATCAACTTGGTTGTACAAATTCATTTCAACTTAAATTATGTTAAACTGGCTTAAAAAAGTGACACATTACAAGTAACCTGAATTATGTAATTAGATTACTTTTCTCAAGTAACTAAAGTAACGCATTACTTGAATTTTTTTTTTAGAAAAGTTACTTTTTCACATAACACAAGTTACTTTGTTTTCCCATTTTTGTACTGACAGCTCTCCTGTCCTCATGTTGAGAGGAATCGCGAGTAAGTGTAGAGGCATTGTGTGACAGATTCAGTATTCCTTAAAATTAATAAAAACAGTGAAATGCAAACTCAGTATGCAAACCTGCAATAATTATTTTGTCAATAATTACTTTTCTGCTGACATTTGATGATCCAGTTCAACCTTTCCGATAAGCAAAAATGCTTTAGATAATCATCACATTTATGTTTATGTTTTTTTGTTTTTTTTTATTGCTGAAGTTTCTTATCTTGCGTCCTATTCTTCTTTAATCTAGAATGGCAGCAGCGGAAAGGTTTGTTTGAGCTGCGCCCTCTACTGTACAGACGTCAATTTGCATTTCCTTCAGCCTGAGGCTTTTTCATTTCACTTTTGGTGTGAAAGGACCGTTACAGTTGCCAAAATAGAACTGGTTATTAATAGAATGTTATAAAAAAAAAAAAAAAAAAAAGCCCAGCCCATGTGAGATAAGGTAATGCTAAAGTCATTTATTACATAACTTTATCACATAACTATAAGGTTTGGACACGTGAGAGTTTACACCAAGACAGATTCCTAGTGTATGTAAACATACTTGGCAAATAAAGCTCATTCTGATTCTAATTCTGAACTTATTTATTTAGTACGTTATTTATTAAGTAACGTTATTAAGTACTTTCCAGAAAAAAAGTATACAAATAACGCCATTAGATAGTTTTTTTTTAGGAAGTAACGCAATATTGTAACCTTCCCCAATACTCTATAACATAAAAAAGTTTCTTAAATTATTTTGATGAGTTAAAGTTGCCATTACTTACTTATTTACAGTGACCTTCTACTGTAAATTTAATTAGCTACAGAATACAGGAAAAAGTGTATTTTGTGAATTATACAGCAATTTAGCAGATGCATTTGCCAGTATAATACTGTAATTTTTCTGCTAAATTACTAGATTGTGTGAATTAATAGGTACACGCTAAAAAATGCTGGTTTGTTACAACCCATGTTTGGGTCAAATATGGACCAACCAAACAATTGGTTTACATTTTGAAACCCAACGGTTGGGTTTGTTTGTGTTTGACCCAAACATGGGTTGAAACTACCCAGCATTTTTTAGAGTGTAATTGTTGCATAATATGTGCTGTTTATAAGTTTGCATGTACGGTTTTCTTTTTGCTGTATAGTTTTTTTTTTTTTTTTTTTTGGAAGGGTAACCTTTTGGCATCACAAGTTATTTCTGAAAATACTCAGTAAGCACCTTAGTTCTTCTGAGTATACACAAGTTTAACATTCAGCAACATAATAACGGTTGTTGTTTTTGATTTGACAACTTTCATAAAATCATATCCCTACGCTCCACACTTTTAGAGTTATTTTGTTAAATACCTTGTGTCAGGCTTACAAGTGCAAAATTCTATTTTTCAAGTGTACATCTCCTCTTCAGAAATCACACATTTCTTCTAAATGTAACAGAGTCTGTCAAAAATTACACGTGAAGGTTTTAGACACGTGAGATTGGACAGGAGGGGCTCTGATATGGACTGTGCTCAGAAACTCTGCGCTGTGAGGCAACACTCACACCTTCACGCACCGCTTGGGATCTTCACATGCAGGTAAGATACTTCATTACTGATGCTGTGAATAACGTGAAGATTCAGTTAGTTCTGTTCGGATATTATTCAGTTTTATATGCCTCACAGTCAAAGTCAAGATAGTTTAAGGAGACACTTTGTGTTTTTGTTTAAGATAAGAGAGAACACAAAAACATCTGAATTAACAGTTTCAGTTTCATAACTGGCATAATTTCAGTAAAATTCCTCAACTAAAATGATTTTTGAAAAAGAGCCTTTAAAAAAAGTTAGAGAGATTTTAAGATAGACATGTTTTGTTGGTTTTACTGAGTTTACAAATGCCCATTTTATAGGAGCACATTTTGTCAATTAGTCATTTTAAGCGAACATCATAAAAGCAAGATAAGAGTATTTACCATAACGTGCTTATAATGGAAGGTTTGAGATAAGGAATATGACTTCTGAACATTGAAAATCAGAGGATTGTAATGTAAACTATAAAAGATCAGGTGAACCAGTTTTTAGACATTAGGCCCAAAAATAGTCAACCTCTTTCCAAATGAAATTATATAGGCTCTAAGCATTTGTTCCATAGTCTTTAATTAATATATTTTAAATACCTGTATTGTCATTGTATCCCCCCCCCCTTTTTTTTCTAAGTGGTTTATGCTCTGACTTATAAAGTACTTTGATTTGCATTTTATGAATGATGGTATACTTTTTTTTAATTATCATTATTATCTCCTGTTAACGGAAGCACTGTAAGTCTTCCACAAATGAAAGAAATAAGAAAAATGAACGATTGAAAATTAACTTTCACTGCAGTGTCCAAGTAGCAGGGCACTTGGCATGCTTTTTTATTGTCTTTTCCCCCGTCACATATTTTAGTAATCAGCATAAATTTGAAAGCTTAAACCCTCAAAATTCATCCAACTGGACATTGTACTTTAAAACCTTTTAGCGGCTCAATTTTTGTGATATCAACTTCAAATTCAGAACACAACTTGTTTAGACATATGGCTTTGATTTTCTAGCAATTTTAGTGTCCAAATTATTTAGTGAAATACATATATTGTATAAATGTAAAACGTTTAGTTCAGTACATTTGTTTTACAGTCAATTTAAAGTTATATAACGTTTTTGCTTTCATTTATAGGACCTATAAATCTGAGTGCTTTAAATAGGCATAATGAAGACAACTCGTCACGTTTCAACATTTAATTTGGAATAAGGAAAATTAACTGACGGAAATTGAACTAAAATGGGTTCAAAAGAATGAAAAAGATAAAATATGAATAAAACACACGAATGAGTCCCCACGATTGAACTTAAATGTCCAACTAAACTAAACTAAACTTAAGTTAACTAAACTTAATATTTTAGGTCAAGCAGGAACACATATTTTAAGTTGAAACAACACATTATCTCTTATTCTAATGTAGAATTTTAAGTTGTGATAAACAATCACAGCCATCATTTTTAACATGCAATCATTTATGTCTTTATGCTGTGCTTTTTCTAAGTGTTTATGGCCTGACCAATAAGTACTTTGAGCTGCAATTTATGTGTGAATAAAATGTATTATTGTTATCTCCTGATAACAGAAGTACTGAAAGTGTTAAGTCTTAAGGCAAGGCAAATAAAATTTATGGTGATTAAACATTATTTGTAATTTTATTATTTAAAATGGACTAAGGAAAATGAACGGGTTTAAAAGAATGAATATAGCTTAAAGAAGGATAGAAGAGTTAAAGAGCAACACAGTGCTTAATTAGAGCATGCACATCTGTTTCTCTTAAAGCGGTCATGAACTGGCTTTTTTAATTTTTTTATATTGTTGTCTGAGGTACACTTATGACGTTCGCTTGGTTTTTACATTCAAAAACATCAAAATGAATAAGTAATAGGATATTTTCCACCCTGGTTTTGAGCCTCGCTCCTGAAACGCTCGGTTTTTATGGGCGTGCCGCATTGAAGACTTGGAAGTAAACGCCCACTGCTATGATTGGATAACAGTTTTGCATATTATAATGAGTTTCGTGTAATACGCGAATCGGTGGGCGGGGCTAAACAGGCAGTGTTGAAGTAGGCGTTGATCTTCTTCTGCGGAGGCGGGGTTTGATACCCTTTGACGTCATAGATCCCCACTTTCATAGAAACCTGTCGTTCGCTGCGCCAGGGGCCGGTTTCACAAAGCTATTTTAGACCGGTCTATAGTGTTAGACAAGTCTAAAATTTGCTCATAGACTAGTCTAATGCAAGTTAGACTGTTTCACAAAAATAAAGACTGACTTAATTTAGACCAAAAAAATTAGACACCTTACCCCCAGGCTAACTTAGGTCTAAGACTCTATATTACCTTGGCAACCAGCAGTAACAATCAGTTACATTACAAACTGCCAAAAGAAAAGGGAAAATGGCTCATAATTTAAACATTTCTTCTTGTTACTAACGTTACATTCCCAAGTAAAATGTCCTTGTAACTGTTAGGGCCGTTACATAGTCAACGCGAGCAACGATCGACGCGCTCCCTTTCATACGCAAGCGTCACTGGCGATGCGTGAAATGCAATACACCGTGACTGCTCAAACAGGGGGTAGTAGAGTCATAGTGGAGTCATAGCTCTGAATGCCCGTCTATTTCGCTTCAAACGCTCGCTTTATACGCGCGTCCTATTCGCCTTGGATGCGCGAATGGATTTAAAATGTTCAAGCGTCGAACTAGACACGAATTTGACGCTCTATTCGCGTTTGGTGTGAACGCTGCATAATAACAGGCTGCGATGTCAAGATTGCAATGCTGGAATGTGTGTGTGTGTCAGAGAGAGAGAGGCACGGGCGCGATCGAACAGTGGAAACATAAAAACATACTCCGTCATTTATACTCCTCCAACAAACACATATTTTCCGCTCGGGTAAACTGCACCGAGCGGTTGAATGCGCTTACTTGATCCGCCATGTTTTTTGTTTTGAAAAGTGTCTTATTTTACCCAGAATGCATTGCAGTGTAGTCCTACTTAAGATAGTCAGAGTCTTAAGTGCTTTGTGCAACGGTCTGATTTAGATGTCTATCTGATGTCTGACTATCTACTATATCTAAGCCATAGTCAAAGTCTATCTTTGTGAAACCGGCCCCAGTGGTGTCAATAAAAGCTTTTACTGGACTAACAAGGAAGTTTTCAGTTCTGAAACTTACAGGATATTCTTATAGTATGATGACCTCTAATATGTCAAAAGCTCAAGGAAAATTTGATTTCTTAGTTCATCACCCCTTTAAATATATCCATTATTAACATAATACTAAAGAATGCTAGACATGCTGCATATATGTGTTATTACATAATCACCTATATTTGTCTCAGGATGTCCTGTAACAAGGTGCTGTCGTTTCTGAAGAGCCTATCGAGGCGAAAGCCAGTGGAGCCCGATGGCGAAGAGTCCAACTTTAAGCGTTGCTTAACCACACTCGACCTAGTGGCCCTTGGGGTGGGAAGTACACTTGGGGCCGGGGTCTATGTCCTTTCTGGAGAGGTTGCCAGAACAGTGTCTGGGCCCAGCATCATTGTGTCATTCTTCATTGCGGCAGTGGCGTCTGTGTTTGCGGGGTTGTGCTATGCAGAGTTTGGCGCCCGGGTTCCCAAGACCGGCTCTGCCTATCTGTACAGCTACGTCACCGTCGGAGAAGTGTGGGCCTTCATCACCGGCTGGAACTTACTGCTGTCCTACATCATAGGCAAGAACAAACATTATTATGCCCGACATTCATTGACCATGGATTGTTCAAAATTCCAGGAATCATTGGTTGCAATAAAAATGTTTTTATTGCTGTGTTCTTCCGCTTTGATAAGATATGCTGTATACACGTTTCCACCGGTGCCTTGAAACACACAACCAAACCAATGGTCTTCCGCAAGACGCATGATGTTACATAATGTAGCTTTAATGTATTTTGAGTATAATCACAAAATGTATAGACATAATATTGCAGAATCAACCAAGGCTGCATTTCCCAAAAGAATCGTAAACATTGACATTTATAGGGATATTAATCTGACAAGATTTATTTATTTATTTCATGGCTCACTAAATAGTTTTATGGCTTATAAACTTGCTTATCAAATGTCTGTAATGTATAAATGAATTGCTTGATCTGAATGACTTTATGACAGGCACATCCAGTGTTGCCAGAGCATGGAGCGGCACTTTCGATGACTTGATTGGAAATAAGATCGCCGGTTATTTGAGTGCAAATATACCAATGAATTTACCTGGCCTCGCTTCGTATCCAGACTTCTTTGCTGCTGGCCTTATAATGGTTTTGGCAGGCAAGTAAGATTTACAGTACATTTATTGTAGTGTCAATAAAAGGGCTATGGTAAAACACAGTAATACAATTCAAAATGAGAAGATTTGTGTTATTTGTTGTCATTTCTCAGGTATCCTTGCGTTTGGTGTGAAGGAGTCTGCCATTGTCAATAAGATCTTCACAGCTGTAAATATGGTAGTTCTGGTTTTTGTCATCATTGCTGGGTTCATCAAGGGAGACCTTGGAAATTGGCAGATAACAGAGGAGGACATTTTGAACTACACAGTAACCGCGTATGTTGCTTTATGAAATTTACAGAGCATTTGGGGTTATGGTAAAACTTAAAACTGCATGTTTTAGGGGCCATTTTACTTCACACGACACCGTTTCCAACTAAAAACTAAAAACATTTTATGTGTTTTGGCCGTTCATTTACACAACAATTTTGAGGGGCCTGAAAACGGAAACTTTTGAAAACGGGTTTCAAGTTTTTGAAAATAAAAAAAAAGTGTAAAAAAGTGTAGTGTAAACTACAAAAATGCGAATTTGTGAAAAGGCTGACGTCATGCGTATGTGTATTATCAGAGAATGTCTAATAAGGGGAGAACTACCACTCTCAGTAAACTTCCGGCTTCTGAACTGGTTGCAGTTCCACTCTGGCTCCATATGAGGGCGCTCACAGGACGAGTGCATGGAGAATGGAGGTCTAGTAATTTGAATGTTGTTTTCGAAAGGAGGTGCAAAGAAATTACACAGAGTCATTTATTTGCTTTAAAAAGTCTTTTAAAATGTCAATGACGTCATACGACCAGAGATACTGCTTTACGGCAATCCTTCAGTCACTCTGGTGCTTTTGCGCTCTGCACTTTCTTTTCTCTCGAGGCATCGACAACACAGCGGACACAGGTAAATACATGTGCTAGAAGAGTTTATGCTTTGTTGTTTTAAAAGACCACGCCGAAAATACACACACACACACACACACGATCCAATCAAGCGGTATCTCTGGACGTAATCAGTCCTTCACTGACCAATCAGCGTTCATTAGCAGAATGCTAGCGTGTTATGGGCAACAACAACTCAACCTGTAAGAAATCGAAAGGACATAAGTACTCGTTCATTCAACTTTCGACCTATAACCCATGTTGAACTTGCAAAACCTACAATCAAATCTGAGATTTCTCAACGGCAATCGGGTGAAAGAGACAAATTTAGCCGTCTAGCCCCATAGACTCCCATTCATTTTGCACTCATGGGCGATCGCCCCCAGTGGAACTCTGGTGGAACTACAACCAAAATTCGGGACTTAATAGGGAGTGGCCATGCAGCCGTTATTTTGAAATCGAAAGCGAGGCTCCGGTGGGAAGAAAACCGGAAGTGTCGCCTTTAATCACAGGAGAGTCGTGAATGCGATGGCGTATTGTTGTGTTTAATGATGTTTTGTCAATTCTAAAACTGTACATACATTTCTTTCATACTTTAGACTATATACAGTGAAATTCATTTATAAATAAAATATTTTTTTTATATTATTCAGAAAATAAAAAAAGAAGCAGGAATGAACTATATAAATATCCTATATTGGATATTAACATCCAAAAGTGTAAATCACGGCAGCAGCTTCAGGTTGGTAGTCCAAAGCCATTGTTGTTTATCTTTACTTCCGGGGTTTTTCCCACCGGAGCCTCACTTTCGATTTCAAAATGGCGGCTGCGTGAAATCAGCGTATAGGAAGTGGCCAGGCTCTCTGGTATTATGTGTTTAGTCACAGATGCGTAGTGTTTCTTTACAATGACATCGCCACCAACTGGCCTGGCAGCAGAATACAGCATTTTTAATCATTTTCGCAGATCCATGTGAGCGAGGATCGTTTTGACGATGGTGTCGTCTGTACGCGAAAAATACAAAGGAAAAACTTTTGCGCTTTTGGTACACCGTTGTCATGTAAACGTACCCTTAGATCTGTGACTCTGCAAAAAAAAATGTATTGAAAAATTTAGAGCCTCTTTGAGAATGTGT
Organism: Scardinius erythrophthalmus; assembly: GCF_964197995.2. Classification (NCBI taxonomy): domain Eukaryota; kingdom Metazoa; phylum Chordata; class Actinopteri; order Cypriniformes; family Leuciscidae; genus Scardinius; species Scardinius erythrophthalmus. The sequence continues at coordinate 50,444,948 of NC_138225.1, forward strand.
TTGCTTGTTTTTAATTACCACTATCTGCTATGCTGAAATAGTTTTTAACAGTGCTTTTTTTGTTGTTTAGAAATCTTTCAGTTTCAAATGAAACTTTGTCCAGTTTTGGAGCTGGAGGATTCTTTCCCTTTGGTTTTGAGGGAACGTTTGCCGGAGCTGCGACCTGTTTCTATGCCTTTGTGGGTTTTGACTGCATTGCAACCACAGGTACTTCATCAATAGAGTGCAATGGTCTGGTTCTGGAAGCAAAACCTCCATTCACTTTCTCCATAGGGAAACTGATTTTTAACAAAACCTTTAAAGACAGCCCTAATGTGAGAACTGAGGTTGTTAATCGATGCTTTATGCTTTTGCTGAAGCCATCAGGTCATATTATTTCAAAATGATCGTGTTCAACAGTTGAATTTGTGGTAAAAAAAAAAGTACATTACCCATGATGCTTTAAAGAAATTTGCAATACTTAAATATTTGTATATATATGCATATTTTGCAATAAACTTAAAATATAGATATAATTTCTTTAGATATAATCAACAACTTTAAATTAATAGTTTTATTTTTCTTCTTTGTTTTTAATTTAGATTATGTACCGATGCTTTATGGGATTGTAGTTCTTTCACAAAAGCCGTAAAGTACACAGTTTTGTATCTTTATGTCCTATTTTCAAATACGTTTTTGCTTCAAATTAAAGTTTGTAATGTTGTGATTCTCCTCATAGTAGCTGGTTGATTTGGTTCATGCCTTAAAATGCTTTAACGAAGACTTTTTAAAAACCCTATGGGAAATATGAGTGAAACAAATACTTCCGGAACCACCGCCGCTGAAAAAAGCACTAATGCGCTCTATAGCGATATTTATAATTTATAAGAAACTGAATATATAAAATTCTGTTGTACTCACCAACATGCTCCAAAACCAAATGCTTTTATTTTTTTCTGTGGAACACAAACATAATATTTTTTAATAATCTTTTCACAGTTTTTTGTAATTCCACAGTATCTTCTGATTTCATACTGTAGTGTGAGGAACAGACCAACATTCAAGGCATTATTTACTGATATGCTTCCTCTCCACAGAAGCTTTATTGTGGAGAGGAAGGTATGGCAATTTGTAGAATCCCTAGAATAAATTTTTGTATGATTAACTTATTATTGATAATTTGGTCTGTTCTTCACGCAAATCTTCAGAAGTCTTGGAATATAGCATATAAATTACACACACACACACACACACACACACACACACATACATATATATATATATATATATATATATATATATATATATATATATATATATATATATATATATATATAAGCATATAGCAGGAAACATTACAAGAAGGTCTAATTCACTAGTCTAAATTATATTTTGTACTCCTGTCATCTAGGCGAGGAGGTTCGAAACCCTCAGAAGTCTATCCCGATAGGAATTGTGGCTTCTCTTCTCATCTGCTTCTTGGCTTATTTTGGAGTTTCGGCTGCTCTCACCCTCATGATGCCTTACTACCAACTAAATGTTCAGAGTCCCTTACCCGCAGCCTTCACTTATGTGGGCTGGGATCCTGCAAAGTATGCCGTGGCTGTTGGATCTTTGTGTGCTCTCTCAACAAGGTAAAGCATCACATATAGGCTATAAAGCTCTTACTACACTAGACTCATACTATTAGGACTATAAAACACAGCATTGCATGATTAGTAAGAAGATACTACAGTAGATGCTCATGAACTAAAAAGGAAAGTGTGTCCATCGGTTTGGTAAAATTAGCATCATAAAGTCAAATGTAGTATGGATAATGCAGGACTCTATGACTGTCAAACACAGTTGTCAAGAATGGATGTTGAATCAGAACAGAAGTTAATTATTTAATGCCTGTGTTGGATATCCAGGTTCATCAGGTTCTCTATACCTTTTTAACAACTTAGTTCGTTAAATGTATATATAAATAAAAGTTCATGAAACAGAAGTTGCTATAGTCCACTTATATACGAGTGAAACAGCTTATTGAACAAAAAAAAAAAGTAGGACGGGACTTGATTTTTTCCATAGGGAACTGATTGGATGGTGGTGGTTTGCTATTGGTGGATCTCATGTGAGTGACAGGTTGCTCCGCCCTCACGCCAGTAAACAGAGAAGAGATGGGAAAGTTATTTTGATTAAAGATTACGAGGACATGTGAATTTAAAAAATAAATTATGATGAATTCATAATAATTACTGCAATATTACATTTAAAAAAACAAGAATAGTCTATTTTGATTTCATGGTGACTTTATGCCCCTTTACAAAATTTTGATTTGTTTTTGGGGTCAACTAGAATAGGTTTTCATATTTGAATGTTCAAAAAATACATAGTTTTTCACATACTTGACATTTCCTTTCTTTCCAGTCTATCAGTAACACTCTGAGGTGCGTTTCCCAAAGCCGACTATGGTCGCAAGTTCTGTCATTACTAATAGACTTCAATGGAAATTGCGATGATAGTTCCTATCACTATGAAGCTCCTCCTTCCAAAAAGCGCCATGTGCTCTCATTGGTTGGCTGAACCACTGTGTTGTGATTGTCACGCCCCTTTCCACAACCGTGAGTTTCAACCATAGACTGTAAAAAAAATATGGACGTAGTGTCCGTGACGTCACCCGTAGGTTTCTGAAGAGCATTTTTGAAGCCCAAAGTGGGCGGAGCCGACCGTCGCCATCTTGGCAGCGCGTCATTCCCGAATAACCGAAAATAGGCAAAGAGGCGGGATTAGCTGAGGTGACGTGACGCTAACAGACAGCAGACAAATGGCTAGTAGTGACAGCAGAGACAATCCACCTGTCACTCAAGTGGCCACGCCCTTAATTATGCAAAACTTTAAGGCTTAATATAATTTAAACGGAAAAGTTATTAAAAAAAAATTCACTCCCCTCACAGTTGTCATGAAGGGCAACAACTATATTGACCAAAATCACTTTTTGCACCAGGCTGTAAACATATTTTTTTCTACTGTAAAGTTTGGGATTTTAACATGGGGATCTATGGGATTGACTCTCTTTTGCAGCCTGTTCTGAGTTCAGAAACAGTGTGCACTGATTTAGAGAGAATAACTCCCTTTGAAATTACTTTGCAGAACTTTTTCATGCGGCAAACATTACCCAATAAAGAAAGTTGGAAATGTAAACTAAAATGCATAATAGGTCCTCTTTAAGCAAACTTAAAGCCTAACTTGACAGTCAATGATCACCATAGAGCAGCTATGAGAAAATAGCAGCTTAACACATGCATCACTCTTGTAGTTGTTATTTGCTGAAATGTACAAAATCATAAAAGGAAATACCTGATTAAACGACTGTAACATCAGTGTAATGCACTTTTCTTTACAATTCAACAGTCTACTGGGATCCATGTTCCCTATGCCCCGTGTGCTATTTGCTATGGCCAGAGATGGGCTGCTCTTCAAACCACTGAGTAAGATGAGTGCCAGACAGAGCCCTGTCATCGCCACACTTGTTTCTGGAGTAATAGCAGGTAATTCAGTTTGAGAACACATCAAAGTAATGCACCATGATAGTAACTAATCTAAGTGGCGTACCTTAGTCTCATACCATAAACATATTTAGGGCCTTGTTGCTAAAAAGGCATGAAGGGCTGTCCCAAAGCTCATTGAAGTTGAATTATTAGAACATCAAAGAAATATTATTTTATTAACTATAGAACATGCAAATTTGGTTGTCTTGAAATTCTAAGAGTGAACTATTTGTGATTTTAGCAATAATGGCCCTGGTGTTTGACCTGAAGGCTCTAGTAGACATGATGTCTATTGGAACGCTCTTTGCCTACACCCTCGTCGCCATCTGCATCTTAATTCTTCGGTAAGATACAGATAAAGATACATATAATAGAAAGAATTATCTATATCATAGATTTTACAATTTTTTTTTTCCAAGTACCCATACAGGTTTTACAAAGCACACAGAAAATACATTCACACTGAAATATGTAATGCCACTGTAACTCTGTAAATCCTGACATTTATTGTCATTTAACTGTTAAAATTATTATATATTTTTTTTTACTTTATTGAAACTTTAGACATAAAAAAATCTGCATGTGTTTTTTTTGTACCATATGATACAGTACATCAGGCTTTTATAGCTCATATAGTGTTAACTCATGAGGAGGAAAAAGACACTTTTAATTTCAGTTTTATTCAGAGGCCAAAACTGAACAAAAAATATACTATTTGGTGCAGTTGTGATGTTAAATAAAGCAAACATGTCAGTGGGAAACACAGACTTCTATATTTTCCTCTCATGCAGTTACAGATGCAGAATTGTCACTGTACCACTTCTACTTAGATACGCACTTCTGCACGAGATTAGAAAGAACACACATTTTTATAATTTTTGGATCATGAAAGAGTCTTACTTTGCTAGAAAGAAAGAGTCAGAGTAGTGAGATAAAAAGTCGCAATTATCTTTTTTTATTTTTTTATTCAGTGGAAACAAGCTTCTATATTAAGCTTATGACCTTACTCCGATAAAAGAAATGGGTGCTCATGAGATCTTTATAACAGTAGGCTATTGTAACAGTCTGGTGATGAGACAACACCAAGAACACTAGAACTAGAATTCAGTCTAAATTCCACAAATAATGTTAACAATTACCGACAAAGTATTTTCCTCAAAAACATTTTGGCTTTGGTAGTACTGACAAAGTACTGGCAGTGCTCAGTAAAAAAAATTGCATATTATATCCAGATCGAACACAAATATTCATATTCAGACAGCAAAGTTTGATGTAAATTACTGGCAACAGTAACAGTTGTGCAATAAAAGTATTTTTGTCCATGCAGGTACCAACCAGAGCAATCTGAGATCAGTAACAAACCACCAGAAGTCCAGAAGTGGAATCCTTTTCGCCCCCCTGAATATGCTTCTGCTTCAAGTTCTAAAGCTGTGTCTCTACTGACCGTCCTAACCGGTGAGTTTCGGCTTTCATCTTTTCATGCTTAAATGTGTGCAGTGATGAGAAGTATACAATTATGTTGAGTAATAGCTACTCGCTACCCGCTATAGCTAGCGCTTTTTCATTTAGTACTAGACAATAGTACTCCACGTATGACGTCATGGACCGCCGTCTGCCAATGATTATATGTGACCCTGGAACACAAAACCAGTCACATGGGTCATTTTTGGGAAATTGAGCTTTATACATCACCTGAAAGCATTGATGTATGGTTTGTTATGATAGGACAATATTTGGCAGAGATACAACTATTAGAAAATCTGGAATCTGAGGGTGCAAAAAAATCTAAACATTGAGAAAATCACCTTTAAAGTTGCCCATTTATGTTGGCGATTGTGCTGCATTCACTCACAAAAATAAATGTTTTATATATTTACGGTAAGAAATTTACAAAATATCTTCATGGAACATGATCTTTACTTAATATCCTAATGATTTTTGGCATAAAAGAAAAATCGATAATTTTGACCCGTACAATGTATCGTTGGCTATTGCCACAAATATACCCGTGCGACTCGTGACTGGTTTTGTGATCCAGGGTCACATATGTGTTTGTTTACACAGACACCAGTCACGGTGTTGGCGTTCCCCATAGCGTCAATACCAAGACGCAGTGTCGAAGTTCCACCTCGAAAGGGAACTGCAGCACACGCTTACAATAAACAGAACGATACCGTCCACTGGTGTGGACGCTAATATAGTTTTCGTTTTAGTTATATTTATAGTTACCGTTCTTGGTGTGAACGGGTCTTTAATAGTTGTGGTTACTCAATGGGTATTTCAATGTTTCAACTTCTTATTAACTTTTAATGTCCTTTCTAGTTGTGCTTGCGGTTATCCTGAGTGTGATCATCACAAAAGGTCTACCAGCTGGTCTGATTGAGGAGTGGTGGATGATTCTGATAATCACTTTGGTTTTGGTGGGTTTTGTCGTGATTATCATTATTATTTGGCGGCAGCCGCAGAATGGAACCAAGGCTGCATTTATGGTAAGTTTTCACTGGGTGTAAAAGGCAACAACATATGACTTTTTATGTAATGCATAAACAAAATGTGCCTGGATGTTGTTGCAGTGGTTATCAACTGGTTTTGCTTCAGATCTAGATTTTACATTCGTTACTGTTACTTAACAAGTTGACTAATATACTTAAACACGTGTAATGTATTTGATTATAATTTTAACTGTAGCATTTTATTCAATATTACCTTAAATTTAATATATTTTAAGTCCACTAAATTGCAACTTCATTCTTATAAATGTGTAATCACAAATATACTCAAGACATAACCCTACATGTTTCAATAGAAATTACATTAAAGTATAATTTATAATTTGACCATACCTGCTTATCAGAACATTCGGCAGTAGACTTTCAAAGACAACAGAACGAAATTACATATAAAGATGTCCTTAAGTCCTACTAAGTGGGTCAAAAGTTAAATTATAATTGCATTTAATATACATTTAAATTATAATTAATTGCATTTAACATGCATTTAAGTGTCCAAAAACATTACATCCAGTATGCACTTCAGTATATTCTTTTTAAGTATTTTATTTCTGTAATAAGTCTTTTTAAAAGTATGCTAAAGTGAACTTTTATTCACACGGTTGACAAAAGAAATTTTGAGAACTACTGTTGTTAAGAACAGTTGCTATGGAAATTTTCTGTTTTGAATTAGTCCTCAGAAACATTTTCACATTTTTCTGTAGGTTCCACTCCTGCCAATACTTCCTATTTTCAGTGCATTCATCAATGTCTACTTAATGGTCCAGCTGGGAAATGATACATGGATTCGCTATGCAGTGTGGATGGCAGTGGGTAAGACAACATAGAGACATTCATACACTGCCAGTTAAAAGTTTGAACACAATTGGCTTATGCATAATATAATACATTGTATAGGCTAGTCCATATTTATTCTCTCTCTCTCTCTCTCTCTCTCTCTCTCTCTCTCTCTCTCTCTCTCTCTCTCTCTGCATATATGAAGTGTTGAGATGCAAAAGCCTCTAAGTGCCGTCAGAAATTTTCTTCTAGAATGATCATTTTTATCAAGCTTGTATGTTTATGTTCAGTTATTTCACTTTAATGACTATTAATTGTCATTAAAGTGAAATTACTTAACCTAAATATACAAGCTTGATAAAAAATACTCATTTTAGAGGAAAATTTCAGATGGCACTTAGAGGCTTTTGCATCTGAACTCTTCATATATATATATATATATATATATATATATATATATATATATATATATATATATATATATATATATATATATATATATATATATATGTGTGTGTGTGTGTGTGTGTGTGTGTGTGTGTGTGTGTGTGTGTGTGTGTGTGTGTGTGTGTGTGTGTGTGTGTGTGTGTGTGTGTGTGTGTGTGTGTGTGTGTGTGTGTGTGTGTGTGTGTGTGTGTGTGTGTGTGTGTGTGTGTATATATATATATGTGTATGTATATATGTGTGTATATATATATATATATATATATATATATATATATATGAAGAGTTCAGATGCAAAAGCCTCTAAGTGCCATCTGAAAATTTCTTATAGAATGTTCATTTTTATCAAGCTCATATTTTTAAATTCAGTAATTTCACTTAAATGGCAATGAAAATTACCTATTAATTGTCATTTAAGTGAAATTACTGAACTTAAATATACGTGCTTGATAAAAATGATGGCACTTACAGGCTTTTGCATCTGAACTCTTCATATATATATATATATATATACACATACACTGTACAGTATGTGTGTGCATGTGCTGCATGTGTGTTTACAAATCTGCTAAAACTGCAAATATAGTATAAATTGATGTGGATGTGTATACTTGCTGAAGTATAATTGTCTTTCCTAATGAAACATAGGCTTGCTCATCTACTTCTGTTATGGAATGCACTTCAGTGAACAGAAGAAACGAAATGTAGAGAAGAAACGAAATCAGTCTCCCAAACAACCCATCCCTGTTGACACAATTGCTGCTAAACTGGAGGACAAGGAAAGAAATGGATCCATTACATTGAACCAAACCAAGTTGTAAAGCCAACATTAGTCTCGTGCTTTGCACCTGGGACAGGGAAATTGTATATTAGATTTTTTTGTACTGAAATTTTTATTAATATGAGGATGAATTTGTATCACAAATTATAAAACAAAATGTTGTACACAGATGATGATTGAGACTGAGTACACTCTTTGTGATAAAAGTCTGAACCTATATTATATATTCGTATTAGTACCTCTGAGGGTACTGCCCCATATTTATTGTTATTGTTACTAATCGTAAAGCCTATAGATAACAGAACATCTGGAAGCACTATGCATCAACCCATGACATTTCTCTTTCTTTGTCACCGCTGTTACGTTCAATATTTTGCCATTAGCTAACAAATATCATTGCACCGTCCACACCACATTATTATAGTTTATTGTTATTGTGCTTTGTGACATGAGCAATATATTTTCTTGTAAAAAATTATTACTATGATTTTTTTTAGTGTGTTCTTCCAGTTGAACTATTGAGCTTAAAGTTGTGTAAGTGTAAACACAATGAAATACTGAAAAGACTGTAAGAGAGATGTCTTTATGTGGCTCTGCTGTGGTTGTGACCTGCCCTATGAAGCATAAAAAACTTTTTCCAGACCTCTGTTATGACTGGACTTTATTTTTCATCTGAGTGCACTTCTAACCATTGAATAGCACAATGATTTTTTTTTTTAAATAAACACTTTTCAAAATGCTATCCAATGTTAAAGGGATAGTTCACCCCAAAATCTAATTTCTGTCATTAATTACTCATGTCGTTCCAAACTCGCAAGACTTTCGTTCATCTTCGAAACACAAATTAAGATCTTTTTGATTAAATCTGAGTGCTTTCTGTCCCTCTGTCGACACTTTGACACTTCAAAAAGTTATAAAATGTTATAAACATTGTTCAGCGAACATAAACGGCACTTGCTTCGACGCTCAAACGTGCTGTGTAACATAAGAATTTATATGTGAATAAAAGCCTAAATTAAATCAGTTCATCATATAAATCAATTGTGTCGCTTCAGAAAATTTGTACTAAACTGCACAATTCATATGGATTAGTTTTACAATCTCTTTATGAACTCTTTTGAAGCATCAAAGTGGTAGTTGCGTAGCTGTCAATGGAGGGACAGAAAGCTCTCAGATTTCATTAAAAAACTTCATTTGTGTTCTGGGTAGGGTTGCACCAGCCGTTCGTAAGTTCTTTCTTAAATTGGAACGTAAAGTCCACACTAGAGGCTTAGTAACTACTAGCTATTTTGTAACTAACTCTGAACTTTATTCCGTTGCACCATTTGTTCGTAAGGCAGAACGTAGCTAGTAGGTCGTAAGCTCTCCATAAAGTAATGCGTAGTCGCATAATATGACGTTTAGCCTCGATGATCCAATAGCATCCTTCAAATACGTGAGCAGATGTTGTGTTGAAATGCTGTGAATTTCAGTTTATCCTTCATTCTTTTGCCTCACGTTACTAACGGTAAAAATACGTTTCCATTAAATACTTGATCATGAATAGCATAAGTGTTTTTATATGTAAATAACATTCAGAAACTGTATTTGAAATGAAATGAATAAGGATCAATAAATAAATATTGATACAAAAAACATAAGAAATTACGTTTATTGATTTATGACTGATATTTGACATGCACAACATGGACCGATGCACACAGCGATGTGCTGTTTAGGATGGGTTTGTGTTAAAGATAGCCGCTAACAAAGTAATCTTTTCACATAATGTTCTCTCTCTTAAAATGTAAGTGAGTGTAAATGTCAGCATAAATAATCATATATGTTTAAAGAATTGAAGTCTGTCAGGTAAAAGAAGAGCTTATTGATGCAGTTCAGTCTGTCTGATATTTTATTCCATCCGTTACTCCTGATCGGAGGCTGCCGTAAATATTTAGTTTATACGTAGAGTTACGCTTCAACTAAGTTTAATGGTGCAACGCAAAAATATTTAGAAGTGCGCAAGTCGTTACTTAGTGTCCATTTACGTCAAAACTAGGCTAAGTTATTACGCACAGCTGGTGCAACCGGCCCCTGAAGATGAACGAAAGTCTTACGAGTTTGGAACGACATGAGGGTGAGTAAATAATGACAGAATCATTTTTAGGTGTACTAACCCTTTAATCTCAATGAGACTTTTTTCAGTAAAATAAAGGTTAAAATAATACACAATATATACTATATATAATTATTTGATCAAAATTATTGCTAGAGACAATTCAGTTGTCGCTGAATTTGGATAGGAACATGTCCTTGCATGATGCACCTGTGTATGTATATGGTCAAACTCATGCTCCCTCTGTCCTCTTTGCACGAGGAAGCATCAGTTGTACTGATGGGGTCCTATATTGATATCTATAAAACACCTTTTGGTTCCATGAAGCCTTTATTTCAAGAAGCATATAGTGTAAAAACAACACTACTAGGTGAAATAAAGGTGAAAATGCTTTTAAAATAAAGCTTAACTTACTCCATAAACTCCATCGCTATCGTGTTTTGGTGACTGGTGCCCATAGTTTTGCCGTGCACGCGCTTCTTGCTTCAGAGCGATAGGTGGCGCTATTTGCACCTTTTGCGTCAATTGCGACCAAACCATTTCAGAAGAAGAAATCTAAGGATCCTATCAGTATTTACAAATTGAACAAGGAGCGCTCCTTGACGGACATTTTGGTAATTATTAAAACTATTTGTTTTCTTTTCTCGTGTTAGAGCAATTCCAGAATGTCCTGTTATGGTGGGTTTATTAGTTATAGGTGTTGATAAAACCAACAGTGCCAAAGTTAACCAAGCCATTTCGCGAAGTTACCACCGGTAACGTTAGTTATTTATCAGCGTGCGACACCTTTAATGCTCGTGTTTACGTCTAAACGAGAATACCTGACAAACGTTATCATGTTGTGAAGATGCTCTTTTAGTTTCTGTGAAGAAGCTTTTGCTAAACTTCATGTTTAGCTTTGGGTTAGCTATGGGGCTAACTGTTGTCAGGAGGAGGGTGGGTACGGTCATGTTTTGATTTTTTTTGTCATGTAAAAAAACTACATTGAAACATAAGACAAGAGATATGTCGAGTCAGCTAGAACTGTTAAATTTAACCGTGATTTTATCTTTATTGACTTATAACCGTTGTCTAGTAGTTAACATAAGCATTGTCTCGATCTTGTGTCAGTTTCTTAACCACCATCACGTGAATCGTTTATTATAGAAGGTACTTTGGTTTCAAATATTTGTGTGAATGTGTAAATATTGTATGTTAGCATATGTGTACAGTGCTATAATTTAAAGGGTAAGTTCACTTAAAAAATCAAATAAAATGATCTCATAATTGACTCACCCTCAGGCCATCCTAAATGTATAGCCTATGACTTTCTTCTTTCAGCCAAACACAATCGGAGTTATATTAAAACAAAATATCCTGGCTCTTCCAGGCTTTACAATGGGAGTCAATGGTACCTTTTATTTTTTGAAGCCCCAAAAAAGTGCATCCATTCATCATAAAAGTATTCCATACGACTCCAGTGGGTTAACAAAGGCCTTCTGAAGCAAAGCGGTGGGATTTTGTAAGAAAAATATTCATAATTATAGCTATTTAAAATATAATCACTTGCTTCCGGAAACGGCTGTACACGAGTCGAGTTCTGGTGGAAGAGTTACCTCATACATTTAGACATTTAAAATATATGTATTTAAGTGCCAACTAATTGTCACAATTTCAGACACTTAATTGCATGTTAATTGCAATTAAAAGTAATTGTATTATAGTTTAAATTTATATTAATTGCACTCAAGAATTTTTTTTTTTGACCCACTCAAGTCCATCTTTATATGTAATCATTCATAATAATTACTTCTATTGTCTTTGCAATATGGTTACTATAAGTGTACTGACAAGCATTTATGGCAAACTAAAGTATACTTCAAAGTTATTTTTATTTAAACTTGAATTTCATGTATTTAAATATAATTGTAATTACACGTGTAATGATTAAGTTGCAATTTAGTACATTCAAATGTATTTTAAAGTACTTTACATGTGCTTTAGTCAACAGATCAAAATAAGTGTACTTCTTTAAAGCACGACAACAGATTATTAAAACAATTATTTAAAATAAAACTGTCATATCTGCAAGTAATTTCTTTTTCTTTAAAGGTTATACGCTCAAGATTTTGAGTACACTTCAAGTGCAGATTGAATAAAACTAAGTGCACTTCTTTTTCACATGGGGACTGTGTTGATCACCAACACTTGAATTTGAGTTTCTTAATTGTCCATTATTTGTTTAAAATCTGCTGCTGCTGTAAAAGTTATTTCGCCATGTTGTTAAGAATAATCTCAATGTTATATAATAATAATATCAGCCATGTCATATATTGTTGAAGTATAATGATTTTTTTTTTAGCTATTATTGTCAAAAAAGCAGATAAAATAATCAAACTTCATTAATTTCCCTTTTCATTTCTGACTGTGAATTCTCAGATGACTGCTTGACTCCCTCTACTGTCTGTAAAGGCTTGACACGATGGATGTGTTAGATGGTGGTGCCAGTGAAAACACAAGTGGAGCCGAGACTGTAGGCGCGTCGAGCCTGTACGCGGCACTCGGCCTGTCGTCAGAAGATGTGGATGCGCTTGCTCAGATTCCAGAGAGTGAAATCAGCGTTGAGACCCTCCCTTATCTGATTATGCAGCTCAAAGCGAAAAGAGCCCATAAAACATCATCTACCACAGACACTGACCACAGAGGCAAGTCACAGGACAAGCTGAATACACCCGAGAGATGCAGCAGTGACCGACGCAAAAGCCCCTTGTCTTCCATCTCAGCGAGGCGCTCTGGGAGCCACGGGAGCCATGAGCATGAGCATCACGGCAAAGGGGAGGGTCAGAGGAAGGGCGAGAGGTACGCGGGAGGAAGAAAGGAGGACACGGGAAGATACAGGAAGTCATCCCGAGAAAGTCAAAGTGGGGATCACGTGGCTGGCGAGACAGAGTTTGGCGACACCCCAACGGTTTTCCCACACAACTGCACTCTTTGCAATTGTAAGCTGAATTCCATAAAGGTAAGTGATGTGCTCATTAACATATGTGAGTGTCATGATGAAACAAAATAAATAAAAACATCAAAAACACCCAGAATAGATTAGAAAATATTGTAAAAACACTCTACACGGTGTCCTCCATAAGGAATTTAGCCCATTTATTTTGTAAGATTCACCCCACCTGTTTCCCACAATTAGATCTTACTCCTCTCATCTTTCTGTTTAATTGTGGAATCCTGCCAGTTTTATATCTTTTCCAAGGACAGTTAGCCCTTTCCCAGAGGCAAGACGCCTCCAAGAGACATGTGCATTTCACACCTCTTAATAATGGTTTGATATCTTCTTTGGCCTTTCACAGCCGTCTGTTGTTTGATGGAAATCCCCTGACTTTACAGTCACTGCTCAGTGCGCCACAAGACTTTCTCAGACGCTTCTCACAGCTTCATAATACTGCTGCTCCTGTTGTTTATTATATATATTGAATAAAAATACTCTGACATTAATATATTGGGAAGTGGAGGAATGTGAAAATACTGAAAGTGTCCCAGACAAGTCAAGACAAGACAAGAATGAAGCTATTAAGGCACAACATAAAGTGGAGTTTATTTACTGTGCCCTCATAGAATTATTAAAAATCCATACAGATTTTCATACTACACTCCATACTATTTTGCATGGGGATATTGTATCGATATTTTCAGGGAGTGAATTTCTGCTCGTGATTACGAGTATCGTGGCGAAACTCTATAACGCCGTCTAGCGACTAAGTTATATGATGTTAATGGCAAAATTATGTATTTTCAATTATAGCAACAATATAAATATGATTCAGCACATAATTACATTTCATAACTGAATACTGTCACCTTCGACTTGTTCATTAGGGTGTTAGTAAGGATGTTCTTTGTAAAACTGCTTAAAACAATATTTATTGTAAAAACTAATACATTGAATTGAGTGTGAAAACATTTTTATATGACAACTGTAATTTCTATTAAAAAATGTCTAAAATATGAGGAAGGAAAATATTGACAGAGGAAGATAAATATGAACAGACTTTCATTTCACAGACATTTGCAGTTGAAAAGTTATACATTTCACTATATCATAATATGTTATCACAATACTCAGCATATTGCAAAATGTTTAAAAACTCAATAATATTGTATTGGGGGCCTCTGCCGATTCACACTCCTGAGATTTATTGTTTATGGCTATTTTAAGGCTTCAGATGTGACTTATCTGTTCAGAATTTCAAGAAAGTTTTATTTTTTAGCTCCAGCTTTGAGTTTGCATCCAACAAGTTCAAATAAGAAGAGAAAATAATCAAATGAGATCAATCTTATTATACTAAAGTAATTGATTAATAATTGAAATATGTAAAATAGGCATTACCAGATGGATAAAGATACTTTTACCATTATGTACAATTTTGGTCATTCTGTTCACCTCTTGCAAAGTCAACCGTTATAATATAAGCTTGTGTTTGATTTGATATTTGTATTTATTTTTTGACAACAATGTGTTTTACAACAGATTTGAAATGATCATAATCCGTCATATTATCATAATCATTTCAAGTGCTCTGTTTTTTTTTTTTTACTTTCAGACATGGAATGAACATCTAGTAGGATTCCGCCACAAATCGCATGAATCGCAGTCCTCTCCACGAACTTCCCGCTCATTTCCCTCTAAAAGACCCTACAGCACTGACCCGGTCATGTGTAAGGAGTGTTGTATCTATATTTGATAATGTTGCTTCCACAAAGAAAAATAATGTTTTTTTTGTGTGTCTAAATCATTGTCATGTTTAAAATAATTAATAAGTGAATTAGTAATTGTTACATCTAGTGCTGTCAACGTTAACACGTTAGCAGATGCGATTCATTTTTTCCAGTTTAACGCGTAAAATATATTTAACACAATTAACACAGCTTTTGTTTTTTCTGTCATCCTTTGGATAGTGTTACATTATATGATCCCGCTCTTATTCATGCAAATGCTTTTAAACAATTCAAGCGAAAAGACAAAAGAGAACGCACTGCCTGTGACGCGTGTGCACAGAAAGACGTGCACAAGATTCGTTATCTTTCACGCTTGAACAAACAGTAACACACAATAATGCTAAAATGCCCGTTTTCTCGAGTATTCTCATAAGAGCACCCTTACATAAAGTCTTAAATGAACGTGAAGAGTTGTGAGAAAATGGGACACGTGTGAGATCCACGTAAGTGCAGCAGATCTTAGTCACAGCAGCCACTAATGCTGTCTGTCATTAATGTTAATCAAAGAACAAAGGCAACAGGGAAAATTACTCACTGCTCTTGACTGAATAACCTTTGTAGCTTTAATAAGGAATAATCTAAATTTAATTTATAATTTACGCTGTGAAGACTGTTTGATAACTTTATTCAATTTCTGTATATTTCCTACCTGTACCAGACAGGTGTGGCCACAGGTAAATATGACATTTATTATGGGTTTGTGTGAGGATTGTTTTAAGTTCACTTACATAAAAAGTTGTTAAAGTTGCCTAATAAATGTAAAAAAAATTATAGCTTTCAATTACTCTAATGTTGAATGGCTAGAATTAATGTTTAAAATTAGGGGAAAAATCATTTTCATCGAGACATCAGTATCTGTATTAGTATCAGTAATACTGGCCTTCATTCATAAAAAGATAACATTAAACAAGTATTAAAATATACTGTCTTAATGTTGTTTCTACATTAATTTGGAGATTAACTGTGAAATTATTACATTATAAAATATATGAAAAAAACGTATAAAAACATTAGTGTTTTTAAGCGCGATTAATCACAGAAAAAATGTGATTAATCTAGTTAATTTTTTTTTATCTATTGACAGCACTAGTTTCATCACTTAAAGTGGAAAATATGAAAGCGAATTAAAGACCCCAGGGTTTTGTGGCTTTTACTTCACATCTGTTAAAATGCTCTCATGATTGTGACATAAGCTAAAAACCGATTGGCTTATTTAAAGCCAAGCTTTTCAGTATCTTGCTCCCCAACTTCCTGTTTCAATAGGAAATGCATCATCACATGAAAGAAAACAGGCTCATCAAGCCATTTCATGGGGTCTTTAAATTTTAATGAAAGACATGTTATTCACTTTAATACTTACATAGGTACTGTATAATATTTATAATAGCAAATATGTTTAGTACTTACATAGGTACTGTATAATATTTATAATAGCAAATTTGACTTGCATAGGTACTGTATAATATTTATAATAGCAAATATGTTTAATACTTACATAGGTACTGTATAATATTTATAATAGCAAATATGTGCAAATGTTTAATACTTACATAGGTACTGTATAATATTTATAATAGCAAATATGTTTAGTACTTACATAGGTACTGTATAATATTTATAATAGCAAATTTGTTTAATACTTACATAGGTACTGTATAATATTTATAATAGCAAATATGTGCAAATGTTTAATACTTACATAGTTACTGTATAATATTTATAATAGCAAATATGTTTAGTACTTACATAGGTACTGTATAATATTTATAATAGCAAATTTGTTTAATACTTACATAGGTACTACTGTATAATATTTATAATAGCAAATATGTGCAAATATGTTTAATACTTACATAGGTACTGTATAATATTTATAATAGCAAATATGTGATGATAAATTGATTTTTCTCTTTAAGGGGATCAGTTCATGTCCACCACATCAGACCGTCTATACCCTCCTAAGGTAATTTTATTGATGTGGTACTGTTTTATGTTAATTTCCATTATTTGTGCAGTCAAATCAATATTTGTCTTGATTATATATTATCCTCAGCCCAATACAAGAGTGGTCGTTGCCAAGTTTTCTATGGGCGCTGTGACAGTGGAGGAGCTTTTAGTGCTTGGCAAACCATTCGGCACAATTGTGAAGCACCTAGTGTTCCCAGCAAAGGTAATAACACACCAGAAAGATATTTAGGATCATACACAATGATTAACCATTTAGTAATTTCATATAATTTGGTGTCGAACTTAATAAATTGGTGTCGAAGGCACTTGGGCATTGAAGCTCATGGGCCCCCCTCCCCTACCCTACCTGACAACCACACCCTCTTAAGGAGGCACCAGAATTTCAAAATTTTTTGTGGTGTTTTCACGGAGATATTAGCCGAAAACCACCGGCGCGCTTCAAAATGTCGGCCGCCAGTGGGCCGCCGGTGATGTCACGACCTCAGAAGAAAATCGCTTGTATCTCGGCAACGCGAAGACCCAGAGAGCTCAAATTCGGGTGAGGAGGTCCCACGGGGACCCTTGCTCGAACGTGGCGGGCCTCGGGAACACCCCCTACCGGATCGCCATTCGCTGGGACCCCCGACTTTGAACGGCTATAACTCGGGGACCCGGGTGAGTTGGACATCGTGGGTGGGCTCGTTCAAAAGGCCTTGTCCAGCACTACGATCGATTGGAGTTTTGGGAATATTGAGTGAGGGGTTCTCAAGATATTCCTTTATAAATATAAGGTATTTTAAAAAAAAACTCCCATCACGGAGGGCCCCTCTCTGCACAAGGGCCCCTGGGCACGTGCCCAGATTGCCCGTATGACAGATCCGGGCCAGTGTTTGCCTCACTATTGCTTTATCGTATTGTGATTAAGCAGTAGACATGTTTACTGTGTCCTGTAATATTATGAAGGCCTATTCACACCAAGGATGATAACTATAACGATAAAGTTCTAAAAATTATCCACACCACACCTATAATGATAACAGCACAGAGAAACGATATCGTTGGAATCACTTTAAGAACTATTTTTTCCTGTTGATGAACAATAAAAACATTGACAGCCAATCAGAATCCATCCTGCTTTAAAGAGCTGAGCATTTAAAGCGAAAGACGACAAAACTGCAGCATGCGTTTAGAATAAACAACATTATTTTATTGTTCTTTGTGTGAACAGGTCTTTTTCTAACTCTTTCTATAATCTTTATTTTTTTAACACAATTTTATTAGTGATTTTTTTTTTAGCACTTGTCAGTTCTCACCACAATTTTGAGAAATGCTACAATAGTGGGTGTGGTTAGCTGCGTAATGGAGCAGGAAGAGGGGAGACAGCAATATGGCTTCGTATTCAGACAGTTTAATTTGGCTCTCAGTGATTTAAAAGCATCAAAGCTTCCCACAAACTTCCCCTGCAATTTACTATTACACGCAACACAATATACATATATTATACATGGTTTTGTAAGTTGACCGTAAATTACACAAATGCATTCTTGCATATCCCGTGAATGCTATATGATAATGCACAAATAAATGCACAGCCTTTTGCATTTGTACTCTGCATCAAAGTATATATGAACACGCTGTTGCATCTTTAATGACTTTTGAGGCCGTTTCATCAGTTATAGGGCCTTAAAGACCGGTAACTCTCAGGGCCCTATTTTAATGATCTAAAGTGCATGGTCTAAAGCGCAGGGCGCAAGTTAACTTAGGGCGTGTCTGAATCCACTCTTGCTAGTTTAACGACGGGAAAAATGGTGGTCTAAAAGGGTTGTCCCTATTCTCTTAATGAGTAATGGGTGTGTTTTGGGATTTACGTGTTTTAAACCAATCAGAGTCTCATCTACCATTCCCTTTAAATGCTAGTTGCGCTCGTGCCATGGCAGATTCACTATTTACTTCACGGAATTTGATAGTGGAAAGACCGAAGCCGTCTCCAGAGCGCAAACGGATCTGCTCGTGCGCGAGGTAAAAGTGCGCAAGCAGAACATCTACGGGACAAGCCGGATTCCACCATATCTTTATGTACACAATAATAATCTTTTACATTGTAATCCTTTTATTTTTAAAGGGGGGTGAAATGCTCATTTTCACTCAATCTCCTGTTAATCTTGAGTACCTATAGAGTAGTATTGCATCCTTCATATCTCCAAAAAGTCTTTAGTTTTATTATATTTATAAAAGAAAGATAGGCTGTACCGAGTCTTTCCGGAAAAAAACGAGCGTCTGGAGGCGGGCCGTGTGGGCGGTGTGCTAAAGCTGTGCTAACCGAGCTAACAACACACAGAAGCAGTTTCTTACTCACCGTCTGCGACCGCGAAACTTTATCATTGTGACTGCTCCATCCTTAAGCATTAGACGATCTGCAAATCTGTCGATCTGGGCTTTGTTTATAAAACAATCATCGTCGAAATGCAGGGAACAAACTGTCTTGCACAAAAACAAACAGTCTCTGAAAAAACAAACTCCATCCACGGGTCCCTTAGCGCTGGGTTCTTTAGGAATCTGTGCAGGGTTGTCTTGCCCTGGCAACCAAAAACCCACTTCTTTGGTGACATTGACTTCCAAAAGCCGAGCAGAGCGCTTTGATGGGCGAACTGCTTTCGCTCTCTTCTCTCTCTGTCTGGTCTACGAGTGCGCGCGCGCCCGCGGAGAAGTGCCCTTAGGACCCATTAGTGCTGGGCGGTTTGACCAAAAATCAACATCACGGTTTTTTTCTAAATTATACCGGTTTCACGGTTTTTACCGTTTTTTTTTTTTTGTGTTTTTTTTTTTCTCAAGCATGATGGGTGTTTACCACATTTTCTACTGAGTGAGAGAGGAAATAGTGCAGTAGATTTACTTATAATGCCCTATTTTATTGTCATGAGTGAATATTATAGAAAAAATCCACACTAATATTAATAATACAGGTTTGCAAGGCTGTTTACAAAGAGGTGCCAGCAGGACGCGCTTTAGGAGCGGCAGAAACAGTGGTTTCCCCGGTAACGGCTGTACACAAAGCAGCAACGCTCATAAACACTGCTTTATCAGGAAAGATAAAGAACTCAATCGTAATAACAAAGAAACTTTTCTAAAGACCGTCAGTTCACTTCAGATACGTTAATACAGTATAAAAACACGCGCGCCGCAAGAAAAAAGACTCTCACCCCCACACGTCTCGTGCCCACTCTAGTCAATGCTTGTGTTTCAGATCGAAGCTTCCCAGAAGCGGCTCTCCGCGCCGCTTCGCTAAATATAGGCGCCTGGTCTATTTTGACGCACCACGTGGAGGACGGAATAAAACCTTGTCGCAGCTGTAATGCGCCGCAGACGTGTGTTGTAAATGAGGAGTGAGACTGTGTCGCGCAGCGCCGCGTTCCGATTAAAGCGACATACACCGGTTTTGCGGTATATTAAAAATTCATATCGTAACAAAAATAAACACCGGTATTCGGTATGAACCGGTAAACCGCCCAGCACTAGGACCCATATAAGGAAATTCCGCCCCATCTTACGTCACACAGAGCCATACTCGAAAAAAAACTTTCCGAAACTTGTGACAAACCAGAAGGACAAATTTTGGCACAGAAATACTCCTTCAAACGTACAATTTAGTTTTTGAAACTTTGTCCACGTTTAGCATGGGAATCCAACTCTTTAACAGTGTAAAAAACTCAGTATGCATGAAATAGCATTTCACCCCCCCCCCCCCCTTTAATATTTGGCATGTTTGTGTTCTGCTGTGCGTCCCTGTGTGTTTAATAAGCAGAGTGTACACACGTTGTGGACCCGCCTATAGGCGCACATTACTAACGCGCTCTTTAAATAACAAAAAAAATTGCATTGCACCGAGTGTAAGATAGGGCCCTCAGTGTTGATGAATCACATTGGTGTCGAAGAAATTCTTACAAACCAAATTCATTGTCATCGATGTACTACAGTACAAGAAAATGTACTGTAATTAAAACTAATTATGGTAACATTGTCCTCTATAATGTTCAACACCCGTAACTCTGTTAAAATTTAGTGTAGGGTTTCAGACCTTTTTAAAGGTTTATCAAAATTTAGATTGTTCCAAATCTGCATGTTGTGTTCCAGAAATCAGTCACTCTCATACGCACATGTGAATACAGGTCTGCAATAATATTGTTTGCTGGTTAACAGGGTTTTTTGGAGTTTAGTTCTCACAAGGAAGCTCAGAATATGGTCAGTCACTTCAAGTTGAAACCAGCCTTCATCAAGGAGAACCGAGTCATCCTCTACTTGTCACCAACAGTGGAAGGCATTCATGTGAGTAGGAAGCCCACAAATCACATCCTATATGCTTAGTTTCACAATGTTTAAAAGTCTATCCATTTATCATGGATTTCCTATACATATTTCTGATTTGCAGTCACCTCCCAAGTTTGATGAGCCTTCACAAAAACGAACAAAACGTTCGAATGCACCTTCTGTGGTTTGTTTTTCGCGTTTGCCTCCTGGCGAGGGCATTGAGGATGAAGTACTGGAGCTTGCAGGCATGTTTGGGGAGGTGTGGCAGTCAAAGTTCACAGACTGCAAGGTAAGGTTACCATCCTGAAGAACTTGTGATAATGTCAGCTGATAGATTGAAACTTAAGAGACTGACCTGTGATGAACGTTGAGATCTCTGTGAGACATATATTGACCCTTCACAGATAGATTATACTCTCATATTGAGTCAATTAAATTTCAAAAGTGGTAAAAACGTTTAATTGGTTTCATGTGCTCATTTTGTCAGCCTTTATACAAACTCATCACGGTTGTTCTTTTTTGTTGTTGTGTGCTTCTGTGTGTTCAGGCTTTGATAGAGATGGTTGACTGGCGTGATGCCGACATCATGGTGAAGTATTACTACAGTAACCCACTGAGGATTCAAGGCAAAAGTGTCAAAGTGGCCATGTCCCACATCACCAGCCTGCGGTAAGAGACTTCTGATATCCCGAGCCTGAATTTTCCTTCCTAATTTCAAGAGGACATTACATTCCAGAAAGGAAAAATAAAGTAGTATCAAATATATCAAAGTGACTGATCACCACAACAAGCTTCTCTGCACAGCTGCAATTTAGACCTTATCTAGACAAATCTCATGACTGGGAGAGCAAAAAAGGACATGGTCTTCGTTGTTACCTTTTGGCTTTATGTTTTTAATTTTGACAAGTCTTTCTCTCCATCCATTATGTTTTTATTTGCGTCAATAACATCAAGCGTGCTGTATTTTGAAGTGACAGGAGAGAGAGGTCACATTAATTTATCACTTTCTATAATTTACAGAATTATTTTTTTTTAACTACACTCTAGTTAAATGTGTTTGTGTATATAAGATACAAACAAATAAATAAAACTAATTGCAAACTCGTGAGCATCCCTATGGGCCCTAATGTTTGCCGTACTCTGCACCCCCATAACGGCACCTCTGTCTGTCCTTCACAGCCTCAATTTCATCCACATCAAATTATATATAGCTTTTTATTTCACGTCATGAACATAGACGGGGTAGCTGGCATGGCGTTTAACTATAAACAAACAAACATAGCTTTTACTCTGATTAAAGTCCATTACTTCCTACAAAGCAACTCTTCACATTTTTTTATTCAAAATAGAAATTAGCTTTTTGACCAACACTAAAATCGTGATACATAGTTGTTTAGTAGAAACGTTACTTTAAATCTATAACGCATTTATAACCACAAACTTAACGCATTTATAACCACAAACTTAACGCATTTATAACCACAAACTAAATGTAGTTGCATTAAAAATTATGACATTTCAAAATTAACATACTCTCCTAAATCATTTCAGAAACAAAATTCTTTTCAAATTTAACCAGTGTTTTTAATAAAGAAATGAATACAATTCTTAATACAATTCTCAGTCAGTTAAATAATGAAATACCTAATTAAATACAAAAATAAAATAAAAAACATTTTATGGTTGTTTTTTATTTATAAATTTTATTTATAGTATGCTAGTTATCACTCACCAAATCTTAAAATAAAAAAATATATTTTGTAAAGATAGTGTAAGCACCTAAGCATAAACCTTCAGAGCAAAAGGTTTTATATGCATTCATAAACATGCATTCAGTTTGTGCAAATATTTGACTGTTTAATGTTTAGGTCCTGTGGGCACACTTTTAAAACTGTATTTTAACATTTAATTATGTTGCAGTGACTCATTGTAAGTACCTTACTGTAAACAAGAATAAAAAAAAATAATAATTATTCATGCATGATTCATATTCATACCTAAACCTGTAAATGAGTTTCACATGAAACTAAATGTGGTGACCTAGTAGATTTATTTCAGGTGATGTATGTTGTGGGAAATTAAGGAAAATAAGTGAATCATGCCTCCACAGCTGTGATAATCACAAAGTCTGTAGAGCTTAATTTAAAAATGTCCTTAATTGAAAAACTTTTTTTTTCTCTCTCTCTCAGAGAAAACAGTACTGAGCCTCCATCCAGAAAATTAGACTCAAGCAAATACAGCAGACAACGAGACGAGTCCACGTCTAGCAACAAGGACAAAAGTGACAGCTCTAACCAGGAAGCCACAGAGAAAGAAAACCAGTCAATTGAAAGTGAAGACAAGGTGCTCGATAATGAGGAGGGAGTTCAGCTGGAGGATGAATCTGGGCTGCTTGATGAGGGGACAGATGACACTGCGGTTAACACCGAGGAGGAGGAAAAAAAGGGAGAGGAGGAAAGGTTGGAAGAGGAGGGGGCTACGACGGCTGACGAGGAGAACAGAGAGAGAGATTCACAGCAGAATCAAGACGAACAGGTTAGTTTGACACTGTACCACATGACATTTGCATGTAAAAATATGCTATTAAAATAACAATAAGTAAGTATAAGCACTGTTCCCCAATGATGATATCAGTAATGATGCTGAAAATTCAGCTTTGCAATTTGATTTAAAAATGTATTCAGATCGAAAAAAATGTATTAATATTTCACACTATTAGTTTTAATGTATGTCATCCAATAAATGAAGCCTTGCCCCAAACATGAACGGTACTGTAAAATGCATGTTTGCTCTCTTAGGGCCAGATTTACTAAACAGGGCAAATTAGCATGTGTAACACATGCAACACGAAATTCCAAAAAAGCGCCGATGAGTGTTCTGCGCGTGATCCACTGATGACACACACATTTAAAAACACAGACGCAGCCGGATCATTTCCATAATGACCAACGCAATCCCCCGAGAGCAGTGCAAATTAGCGTCTGTTTTAAGACATGCTTTTTTTGGCCCGTAAATAATGGCGAAAATACCAGTAAATTGACTTTTGCAAACCTTAGTAAATCACCTTGCGTGATTCTTTTAAAAACTCTCCGCCCATAAATGTTGTGTCTGAAAGGGAAACTCCTATAAATGCATTTGCAATAAGTTCAGCAACAAAAAGATTGTTCACGCCTTTTCAACGCCAATTTTTCACTGCGTGTCTTTAGTAAATCCTTACAGTATTTTTTAACGCCAAAAGAGGGTTTGCGCTGGAGTGAGCTGTTAGTAAATCTGGCTGTTAAAGTTGCACAATAACAGGTTGCTATTAAAGGGTTAGTTCCCCCAAAAATGAAAATTCTGTCAGTAATTACTCACCCTCATGTTGTTCCAACCCCGTAAGACTTTCGTTCATCTTCGGAACACAAATTAAGATATTTTTGATGAAATCTGAGTGCTGGATCACTCCTCCTGCAGGCTTATGGACACCTTAACTTGCTGGCCCAGAAAATGTATTAAAGACATTGTTAATATAGTCCAAGTGACTCCAGTGGCTCAATCTTAAGTTTATAAAGCGACGAGAATACTTTTTGTGTGCAAAAACAAACAAAAATAACGACTTTATCCCACTTTTCATTTCCTTCTCTCTGGACCTCGAGTTTTTTTTACGTAGTGTAATAGCGTAGCGCGTCTGTGTTTCACGTCACCACGTATCACACATGACCAGAGTCGCCTACGTGGTGACGTGAAACACAGACGCGCTACACTTAAACACTACGTAAAAAGACTCGAGGTCCAGAGAGAAGGAAATGAAAAGTGGAATAAAGTCGTTATTTTTGTTTTTGCGCACAAAAAGTATTCTCGTCGCTTTATTAACTTAAGATTGAGCCACTGGAGTTTTTTCTTTTAAAAACTCTCCTCCCATAAATGTTGTGTCTGAAAAGGAAACTCCTATAAATGCATATGCAATAAGTTCAGCAGCAAAAAGATTGTTCACGCCTTTTTGACAGTAGTTTTTTAACGCCAAAAGAGGGTTTGCGCTGGAGTGAGCTGTTAGTAAATCTTGCTGTTTAAGTTGCACAATAACAGGTTGCTATTAATAACTCAAATTAGACCTTTCAGTTGGCTTATACAAAAGCCATAAAAAAAAGGATCATAACAAAAAAATAAACACAGCTTTGGCGTTAAAGGGTTAGTTCACCCAAAAATGAAAATTCTGTCAGTAATTACTCACCCTCATGTTGTTCCAACCGCGTAAGACCTTCGTTCATCTTCGGAACACAAATTAAGATATTTTTGATTAAATCTGAGAGTTGTCTCACTCCTCCATAGTTAACTCCATAGTGTATGGTTCACGTAGTGTTTTTGCGTAGCGCGTCTGTGTTACACGTCACCACGTAGGCTCACAATTGGCCGAAGCGGGTCATGTGTGTGATGCGTGATGATGTGCAACACAGACGCGCTACGCAAAAACACTACGAGGCCCAGAGAGAAGGAAATGAATAGTGGAATAAAGTCGTTATTTTTGTTTGTTTTTGCGCACAAAAAGTATTCTCGTCGCTTGATAAACTTAAGATTGAGCCACTGGAGTCACTTGGACTATATTAACGATCGCTTTAATAACTTTTCTGGGCCAGCAAGTTTCGGTCCCTCTGAAAGTCTATGGAGGAGTGAGACAACTCTCAGATTTAATCAAAAATATCTTAATTTGTGTTCCGAAGATGAACTTACGGGGTTGGAACAACATGAGGGTGAGTAATTACTGACAGAATTTTCATTTTTGGGTGAACTAACCCTTTAAGCGGCAGTAGTTAAGAAACTACATACAGACCACTATGTGTCAGTTTAAAGACTAAAGCACTGGCACTAATGGGACAAAAAGTGCACAGTGCACCTTTAAGAAAATAAAAAAATGTGTGCACCTGAGGAATACTGTAAATAATGTGTAACTTGTGTCTTCACAAGTGTCAACAATTCTTCACCTATGTTTTTTGGTGTAGAACTTTCACACTGACACTTTACAATTTACTTCAATTTATCTGGATTCGGTCAGATTTACTGAATAGAAAAGTGCTGTTTGCGTATTGCATACCTGCATCAACCCTGACATTCCTCTCCCGCCAAATATTTCCAGTATTTTGATTGATTCATAAAAGATTGTGTTGATTAATATGTTGAAAAAGTACATTTTCACTGTATGTGTAGCTTAAATGGGTTTGGCATGAAACTCTACTTGCAGCTACACCTCTGCTATGGAGAGCTGTGATATCTGTTCACACAGGGGATGTGAATGACGTGACTGTAACATGGGTGTCAAATCAAATGCATGTGTGGTGTGAAAGATTTTAGTAATCGTGAAAAAAAACAAAATATGCTTAAACAAGAACAACATGAACATGCATTTTGATGCAGTGTGACTAAAAGCACTTTGTGTGCTTTTATATGTCTTATTTCTCCAGGATGATGCAGAATTTCCAGAGAACATGGAGGATTTTGTTACATTGGATGAGCTGGACAACACTGCAGGGGGTGATTCAGCTTTAGGTAAGTACAATTCAAACAGCTCCTGATATCTATTTAAATTACTCAAAGGTGGCAAATCATGAGTTAAAATTTTAGTTTATTGCACCAAAAACAATAATTCCAATCATTTGTTTTCATGGCCATTTTCTACCCTCTCTTTGACCCTTAGAATTAAATGTGCTATTTTCAACATCACAAAAGCAGTAAAGTCGTAATGAAATGAAAGTAGCAACAGATCTTTTCTTCTGTATTGTGATGAACGTCTGAGTTAAATGGATTATTGAAAAAGAAAAGATTTGGTGCAGGGACTAATATATTGATTGTTATTTGGATGGAGGAAGATCTACTCTCGCATTGGCCGGATTTATACAGACTAAATAATTGGAGAAGTCAGGAAACGTCAGCAGAAAGTCTGTCATTTCACCGGAAGACCAAGTTTTAACATTTGATTAAATATTACTAGGACATTTAAAACAATTAAACGTATGCATGGATGTTCACAACAAGATTACTAACATGCATTTAGCAAATAGTGACTTCATTTCATGTCAACTTTTAATTCAAATGATCATGGAAAATCCTTCATGATATGATCTCTTTAATATTTTGAGTTCTCCCACAATGTGCTTTTTATCTATGACAGTAACACTTTTGCCCATTTATTGCAGAATCCTCTGTGTCACAGGTAAGCATCACATCTCTCATTTTACTAACTATACTTGTTGGGTGTTTTTTAACATAAACATACTGTATAAATGTGACCCTGGATCACAAAACCGGTCTTAAGTCGCAC
Organism: Scardinius erythrophthalmus; assembly: GCF_964197995.2. Classification (NCBI taxonomy): domain Eukaryota; kingdom Metazoa; phylum Chordata; class Actinopteri; order Cypriniformes; family Leuciscidae; genus Scardinius; species Scardinius erythrophthalmus. The sequence goes on from NC_138225.1 coordinate 50,472,369, forward strand.
GGTATATTTGTGGCAATAGCCAACAATACATTGTATGGGTCAAAATTATCGTTTTTCTTTTATGCCAAAAATCATTAGGATATTAAGTAAAGATCTTGTTCCATGAAGATATTTTGTCACTTTCTTACCGTAAATATATAAATCACAAACATAAATGCACAACTTTAAAGGCGATTTTCTGAAATGTTTAGATTTTTTTGTCCTATCTTAACAAACCATACACCAATGGAAAGCTTATTTATTCAGCTTTCAGATGATGTATAAATCTCAACTTCAAAAAAATGACCCATGTGACTGGTTTTGTGATCCAGGGTCACATATTTCCAGTTCAACAGTTTTGAGCAATAGCAATGTGTATTTTTCTGCACACGCTCACAGGATGGTAAAGTAGTGGTGGTTTGGCCCGTAAAGAAAACACGTGACTTGATGAAGGATCTTTGTAATCTGGCCGCACCCTTTGGCAATATGGTGAAACATAATTTGTCCATGTTCAATCAAGAGGTCAGTGTTTTGTGTTTGCGTTTGGTTGAGTACAAATATTAATTTTCCTTTAAATACAATCTCTATTTGAACGGAACACAGACGTTTTCCAGAATATTTTCAGTGGATGGTTGAAACATTTTGTATTTACAGTTAAGTATAATATTATCACAGTATATTAAATAACCATTATATGTTGAACAATACTGTTTTTCATTATTTTTAATAAGACAGTAGTACACAGGACTCTATTCTTAGTGTGTGAAAACATAACTAAACATAACGTTTGTGTGTGAATTTTCTTACTTGTATAACACTTCAGGAAAGGTTGAAAATTGTAACATTAGTTTCCCTTTCTATGTTTATTAACCTTGATTAATTATTTTATAAATGTTACTTTCTACATGTACTGCATTTAAAAAAAGCACTTTTTAACATTACAAGTTAAAAACAAAGGATAAGTTTGCATTAGGAAATGAGCTAGAAATAAAGCTACAAAAAATAATGAATTGCAAATGCTAACATGAAATAAAATTAAAGCCAGAGGCCTTGTGATTTGCACAACAGCTGTGGTTAGTACTCCTCAATAGTTATTGTCTATTTACCATATGATTTCCATTTTACTAATCGGTTATCACCCAATTTTCAAGTTTTGCCTTTAGACGTCGTGTGTGTGTGTGTGTGTGTGTGTGTGTGTGTGTGTGTGTGTGTGTGTGTGTGTGTGTGTTCTTGTAGGCTATGATTGAACTGGAAACAGTTGAAAAAGCCCAAGAAATGGTGCAGTTCTACAAAGATCACAAGGCAAGGATGTGTGGCAGACCGGTGTCTATTTCCATTTGCCGTACCATGAAAACAATAGAGGTATGGTGTTATGAAAACATACTAGACAGAAAAACATCCAGTTTATTAGTGATCACATTGTTTCAGTCAATATAGTGGTAATGTCACTGCTTCCTTTAAGACTTGGTTCACTACAATAAAAGAGAAAAAAATTATGTTGTTTACTCTCCCTCATGTGCTCTAAAAATTATATGATTTATTTTCTCCATAGAACACAAGAATGTTAAAGTTCCCCTGTGCTGAAAATCTAGCTTTCAGTGTTGTTTATATGTCTGTGTGGTGTTTTTAATGTGCTTTAAGACAAACCATGTGCAAATTCAAGTCAACACCATTGCTGAGTATTTTCTCCTTAAATCTGCAGTGAACCAAAGACAGTCTAAAAAACACGGTTTAAAATTGCTGGTGTTTCTGACGTCACAAACTACCTTGTAACCAATCAGGTCAACAAGTGAATCTCTGAGCTGGTGTGAGTGAGTGGAGGCGGGGCTAATTTGCATATTCATAGTATATATTCATATACTAAATTCAAAGGGTGTAGAGTAGCATTCAACTATTTTAAGGCTTGAAGATATTTTTTTTCAAGGAAAAGGCGTTTAAATATGTAATTTTAAGTGATCAATGATGAGTTTTAAGGGATACAATTATTGACTACAGGGGGACTTAAAGATTGCAGTTATACACATTCACAAGAAAAACTGAAAAATGGAGGATAACAGGATGATAAATACAAAGATGTAAATAAGAACAGTCAGTGTATAGATGCAGTCCAGAGCAGCGTTTCTCAGAAATCGCTTGCTGCATCCAACCTGCAGCCCGCCGGTAAAACAAAGAGAAGCAAAACACGTACCAGGAGTCGCAAAAATAACTAATGTGGTCAAAATTATAACTCTTTTTAAAAAAAAATGTATGTGAAATACACTACACAGCATGGTGGTCAGTGAAATACATTCAGAACAAGATGGCTACACAACGGCTGACACTCTTTTAATCAGTGAGGTGGAGAAAATAAAAGGTCACAGTTCACCAAACTTGAACTTTGGAAAGCGTGAAATGCGAAACTTCTTCGCATTTGCTTGCGTTTCTGGGCTCCGTAGTTTGTATGCGTAGGAATGGAACGAAAAGTGTAGTTTGACCGTCCCTTTAGGCTGCAACATTACAAAATGTAAAAAAGGAAGGGGTCTGAATGCACTCTATGTTGGCTGTAGGAAACTGGGGGCAGTGCTCTATTCATCTGCCACATGCAGCACTGATCCAAAGTATGTGCAGAATATACAGTAGAAAGTGCTGAAAAGGAAGTTAACTTTCTGAGGAGAGAATATATAAACAGCAGCAGATTTATTGAATTTATAACAGCCTAATTTTTGAATTTGCATCTGACAAAAGAGAACCATCATAATTTTGCTTGTTGCTTTTTTATTTAATGGCCTTTACCCTTAAAATCTGATGCACGTGTATTTTTTGTGAACTTGGAATGGCATGAGGGCGAGTAAATAATGACAACGTTTTCATTCAATAGTGATGATGTGTTTTTTTTGTTGGCCAACCCAGAATTTTGCATCACTCTGGTGTCCTCGACAAAAACCCAATAGGATTTTTTGCGTTGGCTTTCGGATTATTACCGATAAACAGTTCTTTGACTAACAAAAGTTTATGATTCTTACACGTTTTGTCCATCATGATAATTTTTATAATTGAACACAACGTTCATTAATTTTGAAGTGTAAATATAATTGGCGGAAGTCGAAAGCTAAATATAGGCTATAAACAAACTACACCACACGTCACATGACTTCAACGTCACCAGCATTTAGTTTGCAAAAGCGTGATTGTAAACACAACGAGGCTGTGAACGCGACTAGTGAGTAGATGAGTTTATCTGTTCAGTGCGACGATGTTTAATGTCCCGACAACCTCTGGAGTCCCATTTAGACACTTGTTAGCAACCGCCTTTTTCAAGACACGTAAAAGCTTTAAAAAAGTCTCAAGGGAGTTTTACTGATTATGCCGTAGAATAAAATGTGAAAGTGTCTTGAGCTTGTGTTCACCACTGACCTTAATCCAGGCATTTAACCAAAAAAACTCATTGACTTTGAGACTTGGAAATCACGTTTCCAGGTTTTGGCCAACAAAAATGTCATCCCTGCAGCACTCAATTCAACTAAAATGATTGTTGTGGTTTCTTAATCCCTCATTCCCCTTTTAGAGCCCTAGTGGGAGATCCATTTTCATCAGCGGTCTTCCCAACCAGAGATTTCAGCATAAATACACAAAGGAATCCCTTTTAAATCTGGTTAAGCCCTTTGGAAAACTGACTGCCTACTCTCTATCCTACTCTCAAGCAACGGTACGTATACACAGATTTTCCCCTCATCACAATCTATGATGATCAGCATAGAGTAGTTTTTTTTTAAGACATTGCGATTTATTTTTCCGCCCCTTTCTTGTTCCTTCTCAGTGTTACATGCAATTGGACAGTGTCAAGGCAGCTGAACTAATGGTTGCGCAGTACAGTCGGCGGCCTTGCAAATTTTGGGGGTCTGTGCTGAAGATAGCCATGAGCAGGAAAGGAGACTCTCTGATTCGTTGGTAGGTGAATGTGTCTCAGTCATTTCAATGTAACTCTGAAATCCGTCGCTGAATAAAGTGGATGCACAAATGACGCAATACATTTTCATCCTTGTATTTGCAGTAGAATGGACTAGTACAGGCATTAGCAGGAATGTACAGTTGGCCTTAATATTTGAGCACACTTTAAAATGTTACTGTTGCAATAGATATCAAAATATCAGAGCAAGTGGAATCTGCAAAGAAATCATGCTTTCTTCATAAATACCACTTTTCTATAGTTCAGCACATTACATGTCCAGATATATATCTATTTTTTTTAACAAAATACTTTTTTGCTCCATTTAGGGTGTGTTCACACCTGTAGTTCGGTTTTCTTAGTTCATTTGGTCTGGACTGAAAAAAAAAAATGAAGTCCTGGTCCACTTAGCGTTCATATTGGCATTTTAACACCGAATCTAAAGGCATAGGGAGGGATATGTTCACAACCTGCTTTTATTTTGTATATTTCGAGAGGAACTTACAGAACATCCAAAACAATGCTGTGCTCTGGGGTAAATGCGCTCGTATGTGTGTAGCCGAAACTATGATGGTATTTTAACCAGCTGAGAACTTGTGAAGAGCTAATAAAATGTGTAAAGGAGTCAAAACAGCGGCAGGAATCCCTCCGGCAACATCGCGACTGTCACAAGAAAAAACTGTCCTTTTTAGGGTCGCATCTTGTGACATCATGTCCTGTTTTTGGTTCGTTTACATGTCTTTGGTCCGTGTTTGTGTTCATATTTCATTAGAACCGCACCAGAGTTGGTTTGAAAGTGGAGCAAGACTCATCTTTTCAGTGTCTCGGTCCGCTTGTTTGGTGCACCAGGGTCCAGATGGCAGCGTTCACACTTATTCAGATGAAGCGCACTAACAGAGCAATCGCACCAGGGTTCGTTTTAATCCAACCAAACATGCCAAGTGTGAACACACCCTTTAGTTTGAAATGTTTGCTTGTGCTGTTTTTTTTTTAATAAAAGGCACTGACATTAAGTGACTTACAAAGTGGCATCCGTAGTTAGACAACAGCAACAGTCAGATAAGTTGGGGAAAATATACAATGTTTCATGTAACTTGTGACTACCATTGTGAAAGTAACAGAAATAATTTTCTGTGTCTTCATTTTGTTTGCTCTATTATTACAGGAGATACACTTTAGAGCAAGAAACTGAGGAGTTAAAAAAGGAGGAAAAACTAATTAAACCAAACTCTGAAAAAACAGGAAATGACCAGGAAATCAAGAGTGACGCAAAGGAGGTGAACATCTCACATGTTGGACACATCTGACAATCTATTCTCATGATCTTAGAAACATTTGGATTGATTTGATTGATTGATTGATTGATTGATTGGTTGATTGTCCACCCATTTGATCATTTCCCTTTGGCTTCTCATAACATTTCTGATCTAAAGTGTCATGCATACATGCAGAACTAAACTTTTGATTTACATTTTGAAACGAATTGAAAGGAAAGGAAAAGCAGCCAAGTGTCAGGCTTATATGTTATCAATACTGGTTAAAAAGAGAAATTACGTGTTTGCAGAACCAGCAAAGTTCTTTACCGGACTGTGAAGGTGCTGGTGGGGATTCAGTTTGTGAAGGAAAAGGTTCGGAAGAGGTTGATCAACAGGACAAAACCCCTTTGAGCCCTGATCAACCTGACCACATTGTGGGTAAGTCCATCACACACTTGCTTGTAATAGACTTGATCAGCACCTTATTATAACCTCTGGATCTTCATTTAAAACATAGTGTATTTATAGTTTAGTCTTTCTAATGGTTTAAAATGTTTATGCCAACGGATTGCGATTTAGTGTGGAAGCAATTGAGGGGAAAACTGTAAATCCTGAACACTTCTCCGCCCTATTTTAGGTGTGAACTACGTCATCCCAGTGACTGGTTTCTTCTGCAAGCTGTGTAACATATTCTACACCGATGAGAGCAAAGCAAAATCCGAGCACTGCCGCAGCCTGGAGCATCACAACAACTTCAAGGTGCCTGTAATAGAGTTACAATAGAGATTATAAAACGGGCTGTGAAAGGTCTTTTCTTCTCCACCTGTTATTTGTGACTCTGCTGCTCCAATGAGCATTTCTTATCCAATAGTCACACCTTTTTTTTTTGCAATTTCTATAGTTTTGCTGCATCCTCATGGGCATTCAATAATTTTTTTACTTTTCAGTGCGAGTTAAATCTCTCTTTTTGACTCATTTTACCTGTAAAAGAAAATCTGCTTAATAATTATGCACTTCTAAATATAAGGCGTTTTTCATGATCAGAATATTGACTTGACATAATTATGCATGCATGCGTGTGTGTATATAAATATGGGGTATATATATTAAGGGTGTACCGGTTCTCTAAAAAATCAAACTGCACCGTTCTCCACCCACGCTTCGGCACGCACTTGCACCGTGATTCATCTCAAAACTGACGACGCATACGCATCTATAATATGGTTTAGGGCTGCGCGATATTGAAGAAAAATAAGATACGATAATGCTTTAAGTGTGTAAAAAAAAATTAAATTATCTTAAAAATATATTTAAAATGATAGAACCAACATGTTTCACATTCTTTTTGTGACGAGAAAACATCCCTACAACTTCTGGAAGTGAACATCAGTGTTTTACTTTAGCGTAAAAAGTGTTATTTTAACATCAGTGTAAACCTCAGGGTTCAGGTTATCCTACATTAGGGTTATTTAACAACAGAAACTGAATAATCAAATGTAAAAATAAAACACTGCTTAGTTTTCACTGTATGAATGAAATATGTACTGATTCTTATTAAAGCTACAAAAGTTATTCAGCCAAGAGCAGCGAGTGATTTCCTCTGTCTTTTGTTCACGACCCCAGTTATTGCAAGCCGTTGCGATATATACATTTGCGATATTTCAATAATTTCGATATATTTTGCAGCCCTAATATGGTTTGTTGAAAATAACTCGTAAAACATTCTGGCTTCCCCTAAACTTTGTTCAATGCAAGTGCCGTTTGCTTTAATATGAGCAGTCCATTACGCCGTCATCTCCCGGGGGTTGATAGGCGAGACTGAACAGCACACGTTGCTATCTGTGTTTTAAATAAGTTCTCTTTCAAGTCTTGCGCTTAAACGGACAAATTCACACAAAAAAAATGAATTGTCAATATGCGCGTCTTGGTGAGTATCCTATAGCAGACATAGTCGGTTATGTCTCAAGTGGAGGTAAACAGTCGAGAAAGACAAGGCATATGAACGGTATCAGTGCATTATGTCTTAAAGTGACTGCAGCCTAATATTCCGGCTGTCTGTGTTTTTAATGTTAATCAAATGACAAAAAACAGGGAAATCACTCACTGCTCTTGACTGAATAGCTTTTGTAACTTTAATAATGATAAATCTTTTATACATTGAAGATTATATGCAATCTTGTTTTACATTTGATCACTTTATTCAGTTTCTGTACCTGAAAACTACTGTTAGATGCCTGAAAAGCACTGTTTATTTTATTAGTACCTTTGCTCTATTGTAATAATTTGTGCTGTTGCTTGTAGTTTTGATTATTTGTTCTTTATTTTCTTTATTTTTATTTGACAGTCGTCTTTTTTTACATAGCATATACCAAAACGTACTGAAACTTGTGACCCTAAAATCGTGATAAAAACCAAACCGTGATTAATCTGAACCATTACACCCCTAATAATATAGTTTGCTCTACCTCGGACATTACTTTCCCAAGTGAAACGCATTTTAATAGCCATTTTGTTCCATTTTCACTCTGTAATACATCAGATTATAGAGGTAAGATGGGTTTCAAGTTGCTATACCTCTTGTGCTGGTTGTGTGGATGAACTCACATTTTCGCTTTGATTTTCAGCTCAAACATGCCGACGCAGTGGAGCCGGCAGACGGACAACCAGATGGTTGAAGAAAAGGGTGGACATGAAAAGACAGAGACATTGTACTTTTGCATCATTGTTTTTTTAATTTGTTTTCATTCCAGTGCGTTTCCACATTCTTTGTTCAAATGTTTTGTTTCTGAAAGCGCTTCAAGAGTGACTGTGTGTGAGAGAGAAATGCGTGTGGATAAAATTGTGAAGTCATTGTAATGATTTGGATGTGCATTAGTAAATAGAATGAAACATGTATATCAGCTGACGTAGAGTGTTACACTAAGCTCTTGAAATAAACTCAAGTTTGTTTACCGTCAGGTATGTTTACTCTCACCTGTATCGTAGTATGCAAGCTTGTGCATTTCCACCTTGATAAGAGCAGGTTACCTTTAGCTATGCAAGCCTCTCCGGTGGTCATGATCTGTAATACTGTGTGCGTGTGTGTGGTCAAGTGCATGTGTGTGTGTGTGCGCACAATAACACTGATCAACATCTAAAATAGATAAACCTCACAGCATTGGCTCTGATTAATTTGTAAAGAAATTAGTCTTGACATCATTTATGAATGTGTGTACAATTTTCCATCAGTTTAAAAAATGTTACAAATGTATCTTACCACAAACCAATACATTATTCCTTGCAACTTTTGTCTGTGAAGGTCAAAATGAAATGAATGTGCAATGATTTGTACAAATAGTGGCACATTTGTGAATAGAGTTATCACAATTATTGCACAGACAACACAAATAACTACTAATGAACGGCAAGATACGGTTGCAACATTTTGATAGATATTTGTGCACACGTTTAAAAGTTTCGACTATTTTCCTCCTCTGTCTAGTCCTCTCTTTTCAATACAATCAAACCCTGTTGAGTCAAAATAGCTACGTTTACATGCAACCAAATGATCCGTTAGTAATGAGATTGATGGCTCAGTCGGATTGAAAAGGATTCATATAAACACCACAATTGATCCGACTGTGCTCAATCTGAAAACTTTGGTCTGTAAATTACTGTAGTTCAGTAAATAGTTACTGTAAATGTGGTCGGATTGAAAGGAGTAATGCAGACCTGAAGTAATCCGATCGGGGGGGGGGGGGGGGGATAAGCATGTAAATGCTTGAATCTTACTATTTTCTCAATCTGATAATTATTATTACAGTTATTATATTGTTTGTTATACTTTGGAACACAAGTAATGCACATGTAAATTAATATGTAAATCAGATTGCAAAGTTTTAAGTTCACATAAATAACTTTTAGAAGCTGAAATCGGATTGGATTCATACGGTTAACAAAATTTGTGCATGTAAACATACCTAATGAAAAAACGACTACATTCCATTACATTTAAAACTAAATCACCTAAAACTAATACATTTACCAAATAAATAATGAAAAATAGTCAGAAGTGTGATATAAGTGTAAATTAAATTTAAGACTATTAATTTTTTCTAACAAATAAATGAAGTGGATTTAAAATCAAACCACAAAAATAAAAATAAGAAACATTGACCTAAATAGCCAAACATCTTCAATCATGACAATTGGAAAGTTTTTTGATTGTCAAAGGTTCTGTATATAGATAAAACATGACGCTCCACAAAAAAATTATGGTGTAATCAGCAATACAATCTTAGCATCATAAGCACATTTACTTTACATGCACGTTAGTTAATGCATAAAATTTGAAAACAGATTTCATAAACCACAATTTTTGTATCAATTTGACGTGATATTGACTCTTCAGAACACTTTTTCTTTTCTCACATCTCTGGAATGTATAGCATCAGTTCTTTACAGTGACATCAGAAACATTTTGCACGACAATAACATTTTGGCCGTGTTCTGGTAGCAGGAACAGTAACCTTTGTAGTTAGATGGTATACATCAATAATAGTGTACATTTGACAGCAATAGCACAGCATCACCTCGACCAAATACATTTATGTCTTGACACACACGTACATATGGCTTTAAGTTAAAAATAGACTTTTCTTTTGAATGTTCCTATTGCACAGCATGCATGATTCCCAGGACACTATACCTTGAGTTGCTTTGGGCCAAATATGCAATTGTAAATGGACGTTAGATCTTCAAGAGGTACCAGATTGTCAGCTTACAATTTGTAAAGGGCTACACGTTTAATAGTTGAGTATTTAATGTAGTTGATACCAATATTCAATTTATTTTGCACATATTGGAGTTAAAATCTGGAGCTTGCCTGAGAAACAATAACAGACGGCACTGGTGCATTGTGGGTGAAGGGACAACACTCTAATGTGTGTAATACTAGGACTGGTTTAAGCGCAACTTTAGTTCACTGTATATCTATACACATGTACACATTCCTCCTACAACTGGAGCGCTAGTTTCGGCTCCAGTCGAGATTTTAAATATCAGACGGGTTAGTGTTTAGGGATTGCTCTGATCTCCATTGTGTCGAGGAGAGTCGTACCGCATGATTTGCCGCGGGGTGCCGTACCCTGACATGCCAGCTTGAGATGCTCCACGATTGCTTCCCATCTGCATCCCGATAAGACTCCGGCCTTGACGCAGCTGCTCCTCTGAAAACTCCCGCTTGTGGCCCTTGGTTTTCCTAAAACACAATTCAAAATATTTAGATGCAAAAAAGTGTGTTCTTAGAGGACGCATGAGATGCAGTAGCTGTGTTTGATTTGATTAATCCAGACTTTTGACTACTGGAATAAAGTCTGGTCCGGTTTGCAGACAAAGATGGCTAGGAAATTACAGGGAAACATCTGTGCTTTTGTAAACGCAAAAGAAAATGTCTGAATGTTTCGAAATGATGAACGTCACCAGTAATTATTCCTCCTTCATAGGTGCTCATTGGCCTTTTGTAATGTCACGAATGTAAGCATTAAACCACTGTGAATGTCCCACTGCTTATTATGTAATTGAAAAGAGGTCTTTGCAATCTAATAAAATCTTCTGCTCATGAAAGACGTAATAAAAAGGCTACGGAAGCCCAATTAGCCGCAACATAAAAGAACATGCTTTAGGTAATCATAACTATGACATAAAAACCTGAAATTATGAAAGAATAAGTCATTATTACATAACAGTTGACCTTATGATATTAAAGTCATTATTATGAGATAAAAGTCGAAGTGACTAAAAGTCAATTATGAAAAAGTCAAAAGTAGGACAAGTCCACACCGATCCATTAAAAAGTCACTATGAGATAAAAAGTTGATATTATGAAATAAAAATTCTTTAATTATGTATATAATATTATGACATACTATATTATAATTATGAGATCAAATGTTTTTTTTTTATATGTCATAGTGCTGCCCACAAGGCTATGGCTCTGAAACAAAAGCTTATTTTAACTTAGTATATCATAAATTGGCACTTACGGTACCAGTGATTATTTGAATTGAAAATAAGCCCTCCTTTCATTTTTAACACATCAGCAGTTCTTACAGAACGTCTCTCGCACTGTTTACACTCTAATTAGCTACATTACTTTATGCACGATCGATTTAAGGCCAGCCAGACAGCCTCTGCACAGACTACACAAACCAGGTACAAATAAAACTAGTTGACTGACTGATTCATCTGAATTTAGACTCGATTTGTTTGCACACTGTTGGCAATTCTGCAAGCTCTTAAAGGGATGGTTCGGAGTAAAATCAACCCAGGGTCCTTTGCACCATGACCTCGAGCCAAACACCCCCCAGAAGCCTTTTTTCCCCTTGGTTGAACATTATTAAAGTTAGAGCTTATTTAGAGAAATCAGCCGGATGGCTTAATGCAGGCGCTAATGGATCCAAGTTTGTATCTTGTAAATTACCCCACTAATAATGCTATTTGTACTACTGTAGAAGTTTGGTAGCATTCTGGGCATTATTAGTGGGGTAATTTACGAGATACACCCTTGGATCCATTAGCGCCTGCACTAAGCCATCCGGCTGGTATCTCTAAATAAGCTCTAACTTTAATAATGTTCGATCAAGGGAAAAAGGCTTCTGGGGGGTGTTTGGCTCGAGGTCATGGTGCAAAGGACCCTGGGTTGATTTTACTCCGAACCATCCCTTTAAGTGATTGGATAAATTCTGATTAGATCAACTTTCGGTTTGTACACTGATAAAGCTTCAAAAGACAGAATCAAGAAAGTGATTAGAAATACACTGGCAAGTAAAGATAAATGAGAATGAAAACGTTTTACACCAGCAGAGAAGGCTTTGCTGGCCCTGATCGGGTCTCAGTCCATCCCTGGGCAGAGTGCAAATGAGTAACACCCTTTCTCTGTCCAGCTCACCTGTGAAACCAGTCTTTGTCCCCGCGGTAATGTCCATCATCCTTTGTGAGAGCTTCACTTCCCAGAGCCGTCAGTGTCCTCTGGACCGCAGCCATGTCCTTTCCTTTAAAACAGACCGAAAGGCTCATGAACAAGATTTCGGTGACAACGCCTGGCAGAGGCATCTTGTAATTTCCTTTATACACCATGTTAATGACAGCAGAACCTGATTTCCTAGATCGACATCTTTGTTGATCCTGGACCAACTTTCCAATCAACAGATTTGAGGGACAAGTTTAGAGTTATGTCAAGTTTAGGCTTAAAGCCAGCGTTATGTGCGTCTACATTAGTGTTATTCACCATCATTTTACTCTGATTTTAGAGGTAACTTATGGGTATGGGTATGGTTTATGGGTAGGGATATGGACTACATTTTCGGACAGGAATGTTGTTCCAGGATAAGCAAAATATGTTTACCCAGGAACGTGTTTAACTCGGCTAAATCCTATGCTCATTTCCAGATAACATAAATGCTTCAAAACAGTATACATCACCTAGGAGGAGGTTAACAAACTTAGCACTTAACAAGTTACTGTAAGTTTTTGTACCATACCTAAGAGTTAATGTAAGTTATGTTTAATATAAAGGTTAATGTACAGTCAACAAAATAAACCCTGACAGGGTGATCTTGATCCCAGTGCAAAGCTGAGGTGTTATGTAAATAATTCATGATGATATAGTGGAAAATGTATTTAAAGGGGTCATGAACTGCATTGTTTTATTATTTTTTATTACACGGCTCTGTGGAATACTTGATTCTGATTGGTCAATAGTGCCATCCAGCGGTACGTTATTCCCAGATAACAATCGCTGAAAACAGAAACACAGGCTCATCCGGGTCACTGAAGTCAGCAGCGCTATACGCCTGCTAGGAACGGTTTTTCTTTGTGGAAGTTTTGCATTTGGTGAGCTAATAAAATATTAAATCTCAGTCGAATCAATATTTTGTGTACAGTTATGCCATTCAGTATCGTGGACTCGTTCTCTCTTGTTTCATACAAACGCAGCTGCCGCCATTTTGTGAATATTGTTTTGTACACTGCTGGATTATGAGATACAAACAGATACACTGCTGGATTATGAGATGAAATCAATATATCTTATCCCCATAATTATTTATGTGGCGACATGCTGTGTAATAAGTGATATGAATGACTGTATACCGTATCTCTTAAATGTCCGTCTAGTTTGAACTTTCCGCGCTGCAATTGCTCTCTCCGCGGAAGCTTTGCGTTTAAAGACCTAATCAAATATTTCAACTCAGATCAATATTTCGTGTCTAATTATTTACTTATGTGGCAAGTAGCCGTGTAATAAGCAGGATAATGTACATCCAGCCGGTGGTTCTCTCAAAATAACCCTTCAGGCGGATCAAGACCTCCGCTTCACGTCCTCATCATCCTGTCAGGGGTTATTTTGAGAGAACCACCGCCTGGAGGTAAATTATCCCTTACATAATGTTTCCTGGGGTACACTTTTAATGTTAGATTGATTTTTACTTCAAAAATTACTTCATAATTTAGAAATAAAAGGCATTTTTCCTAGCCTGATTTTAGCCTCTGAATTGAACGCTCTGTTTGAAGGGGTGTGTCTGTGCGAGACTTCAGTTTAAATGCCCACTGCTGTGATTGGCTGTGAGACTTCAGTTTAAACGGCCACTGCTGTGATTGGCTGTGAGACTTCAGTGTAAACGCCCACTGCAGTGATTGGCTGTGAGACTTCAGTGTAAACGCCCACTGCTGTGATTGGCTGTGAGACTTCAGTGTAAACGCCCACTGCAGTGATTGGCTGTGAGACTTCAGTGTAAACGCCCACTGCTGTGATTGGCTGTGAGACTTCAGTGTAAACGCCCACTGCAGTGATTGGCTGTGAGACTTCAGTGTAAACGCCCACTGCTGTGATTGGCTGTGAGACTTCAGTGTAAACGCCCACTGCTGTGATTGACTGTGAGACTTCAGTGTAAACGCCCACTGCTGTGATTGGCTAACAGCTTTACATATGAAATAGCTAGTATTACATGTGGAACTCTCTCGAAAACTTTTAGCACGTTTTTACTATTACAGCTCTCAATGTTAACTACTCGTGAAATGTGATAATTATAGCATTACAATTACATCTATGGCATTATATTTAGATCGTGGCAGCGATCTCGTCATTGCAACTCGATTTCTGCACACTAACGAATGCTTTCAACATAACTAACAGTGCAAACACAAAGTAAATAAGAGATTTGTTGATTATTCTGGACTCGCACGGTTATTTTGGCGCAAGTCCAGAACTCAGTCACTGATAAACACGCACTGTTTGAGTTCCAGCTATTGTGAACGGAGCGTTCTTTAATCGCTTTCTATACTGTATATAATTCAATCAGTTTAAATAACTGATTATTTACACCATACTAAGAGAAACAATGTGAAGTTCTGGTCTGGTCACAGGCATTAGAATGAACAGGGTTACCAAAGAATCCAGTGAAATGTACTGAATACGAATAAATAATGTTCGACTGAGACATTCACATTGTTGAAAATAAATATCCACATTCCTAGCATAAGGATCCTTTGGAGGGTAATGTTATTATTAGTCCAGTGTGTGACACTAACTCCAGTGGGCGGGGCCTAAGCTGATCTTCCTCTGCAGAGGCGGTCTTTCACTGCCTTATTACGTCACGAAGAGGCATATTCCAGGACGAGTCGTTCGCTGGGCATGGTAACAATAAAAGCTGATTTTGGACTAACAAGGAAGTTTTCAGTCCTGAAACTTCTCAGGATATTCTTTATAATATGATGACGTCTTATATGTCAAAATCTCAAGGAAAATTTTATTTCTCAGTTCATGAGTCCTTTAAATGTAAATGTAACTTTATTCTACTGACTTTCTACAGTACATTTGGGGCAGTAAGTGTTTTTGAAAAAGGTCTCATTCTCACAGAGGCTGCATTTATTTGATCAAAAATATAGCAAAAACATTAATATTGTGAAATATTTTTACACTTTAAAATCTAACATATTTGAATATGATTTAAAATATAAACTAATTGAACCATCAATACCAATAATTTTTTTTTATTTTAAGTGTATATTCAAACAAACTGTTGTGTGCGAGTGTGTGTGTATGTGTGTGTGTGTGTGTGTGTTTGTGCATGTGTGTGTGTGTGTGTGTGTGTTTGTGCATGTGTGTGTGTGTGTGTGTGTGTGTGTGTGTTTGTTTTACCTTCCCAAAGGTCAACAGTTTGGAATATGTCTCCCCTGTTAACACCATATTCTTCAGCAGCCTGCAGGAACTGAGAAATCTTCTCCATTTGTTTAAAGACCATTTTAGTTTCTGTAATTTTCTTAATTGGTTCCTCACCGCTGGGGTATAGACTGTTGATGAGCCGGCAGAGAATCTGGGATGGGGTTAAGAGAGGGAAGGGAGAAAGGAGGAACATAATCATTTAGGTTGTGTCAGATTCTTAGTCCTAGTGATGACTAAAGCTTCGCGTCCGGTCCTGATCACCCTGTCAGGGTTTATTCTGCGATAACAATCTGCTGGATTTACTTTATACCATACGTAACAAATTTAACTGGGGAGTCGGAGTTGACAGATTTCACAGAAAATGGCACAGTCAGTGTATTATGGGCAGAGATTTTTTAGCTTCAGACTTCAATTCCATCCAGTCAGAGGATATCAGACATGTTTGATATTTTTAGCCGATTTTAGAACACGTATTGTTTTCATTTGTCATGCGTCTCCTATATGATTCCCCGTTTTTCTCTGTAACAATTTACAAAGTCAACAAGTGTATGATGCCTTTAGATGTTAATGCTTACATGCCAATTCAACAATTGTAAGTTGTGTGGTATCAAGACAATTTCATGGCAACACAGTACGTTCTAATACTTGTACACTGTCTCATTACTTATTCAAAAATGTGTACTTTTCCATCATCAGCAAAGTGAATGCTTTTAGTGCAAAGTATCTGAAGTGGGATGCAACCATAAATTTAAACTAATGCCCTGTTTACACCTGGTATTAAGATGCGTTTTGGTCAATCGGATCACAAGTAGACGAGGGAGACACATTCCCGTTTACACCTGGTGTTTTAATCCGTCTCTTTTGTCCACTTTCAACCACTTCTGTCCTGATTTCTTCGAGGGGAGGGTCTATGGGCGGGTAAATGTATGTTTTTTTTAGATAATTCAATCTAATGGACAAAATAAGCTCACGCAATTTACATATGAACACGACCGGAGAAGACTGAAGAACATACGGAGAGCATCAGCTTTAGTTTCTGCTCTGACAGCCACAAGATCACGCCGAACGCTGTGAGTGTGTGTTAGAAATCAGGAATGCTGAGAGAACATTGTGCTTGGTACATTTTTCCTCTTCAACCCAAACTTGAGTCTCCAGCCGACAAAGTTTAAATCCCGTCTGGCTAGAGCTCTTCCCATAATGTTCACGCATTAGTTCAGTAGACGGAGAGTAGACGGTCTTCTGTGTCTGTTTGAACACATTCGACCACATGAGCGTTTCCACTACGAAAGCAATCCGGTCTAATGCATTTTCAACTACCTCTGGAAGTGTTCAAAAGTGGACAAAAGACGTTTTAGACCCCGTTTACACCTGTATTTAGCGTCGTCCACGTGATCCGATCGATCGTAAACAGGGCCAAATGTGCAAAAATAATCTTGAATTCATCAACACACGACAACGCTGTAAAAAAAAATTTAACGTAAAAAATAAAATAAAAACATTTTTGGAGAATGTTTATAAGAATATACAATTTCAGTCTTTCTACTTGAAAATGTTACATTTATTCAATGTGTTACTTGCCATTTCTTTGTAATTATTTGTGAAGTTTACTAGCAATTTGAGAGAATATTGTTTCTAAACCAAATTTTTCACAAATGTTTTTCTGTGTAGTGTCATAATCATCGTTCTTAAAATAACCTTTTTCTTAGTGTGAAGAACATTTTAATAATCTATTCTAAATAATCTTTTTCCACTATAGAACGTTTTGTGCTTTTAGTTGTTAAAGGTTCTTCATGGAACCAGACGCCAATAAGGAACCTTTATTTTTAAGTGTGTATGTAATGACAAATGTTGTGTTGTTTCAGGCTCCCCTTGTTAAAAATGAGTCGCATTAATATAACCAAGGTTACTGGCATGTTCGATCTAGAATTTAAGTTCCTTCCCCATTCCATTTCCAGCACATACTGTTCCACTCGTGAGCCATTTCTGGAAGTTCTGTTTGCCAGGTTCAGGTCGCTCCAAGTCGTCACCACACTGGATCAGGATCCATTCCACAAGCCGAGCCTCCAACTCCACATTATACTTCTGGTCAATCTTCTCTTGGACCTCACGGCTGAGCCCATAGCTTGGTCCCCTGTTTGCCATGGCATTAACACTGACCTGCAGTGGTGATAATCTGAAACACACACACACACACACACACACACACACATATGTCTGAATAGACTAGGTTTTATTTTCAAACACTATATACCTGTAGACTATGTAAAATAGATTAGAGCATTGGCTACTGCTTACTCTGAGACTATAACCCTATTGACAAAGATTTTTGTCCGTGTTTAACTGGAGCTAAATGGTCTAAATTGATCAATTTGATAACGCCATACAAAAAAAACGGATGTTGTTTTTTTTTATCTTCCATTGGTTTCCATGCAACACACGTCGAGTCACTCCGAAACATTAACGAGCAAAATCATCATATTATTTGCGCTGTTTTAAATCGACTACAATCCCAATTTGATCGAGATTATCAACAACAAACTGACCAAAACGCCAACTTGAGCCTGACGCACTCTAGTAAAAAAATGACAGTATGCAACTGCGCATCACTAACTGATTGTGTAATGCAGTCTAATTTTCCGACAATGCAGTGAGACATTGTGCATCTACTCACTATGATGGAGGCTGTTTGTTGTTTTCCTCGCCCGTGTAATGTCCGTCTGTTGGCACCATGGATGAGCACTCGAAGGGCCAGTGAGGGGGAGGGAGGGAGGGACTGGAACCAGCTCAGCATCCGTCAAACCAGAGCATCACGCGTGCTCGCTGATGGAGAGAGGGTTGGCTAGGAGCTGGACAGTAAGTGTTACGTAAAACTCAAGGTTGCGCGCATCATTGGCTTGACATGCCAAGAAGAATGAAGAATGGAAGAATGGCTTGTGTGCATATTAAAGCATCACATCAGTGTGTGTACATGAAAAGCAGGCCATGAAGAACACGGTCTCTATGCCATATATGCAGTCGGGCATGATGCAATAAGGGCACGCGTGAGATGATGTCATCTTTACTTTATTGTAATAAAATCTATGCTCAAATGCAGAAATGTTTTACTCTTCTGAAATGCTGAATTGGTAATATTTCTAAAGCAATTTTCAATGAATACAACAAAGGTGTAAAATGCACAATTTATTGTTATTAACTGCAAAAGCGCTCTGTCTTTACATTCAATTGAATATATCTAAATATGAAGTTGGCAAATAATACATCTTGATAAACTTTTTTTGCATTAAAACAGTAAAAAAAGGGAAAGTATAGTCAGTTGCTGACATGGTCTCCATTTCTAGTTGTTTTTTTTTTGTTTTGTTTTTATTACATTTTGATTTTTTGCATGTTACACCACATAGCTATAAGGAAGGCTAAAAGTGCCACAATTCACTTCAAAATTAAGAAATAAACGACCAATTTTAAAAAAAATGTAAATAAATAAATGTTCAAATTGAAAAAAAAACATTTATTTATTCACATATTATTTTCGAGAAAAAAATTAATAAAATAATGAATTGCTAAATAATTTTTATTCAACTTTTTACATTAAAATTGCTTTTTTTAAATGTGTTTTCCAATGACTTTTCTTTATCTCAAAAATATTTAATAATTACTTAATAAACCAATAATTGATTTATTTTAATTTTATTTTAAAGTGGCTCTCCTAGTCCTCCATTCTGCATACGGTAAAAAGCCTTGCTGCAAACTAATTAATTGTAATCTCTGAGAGAACTCTATGCAAAAAATATTGGCTGCTGTCCTGCCCACATCCCTTAGATCAGCAAAGCAGCCTCAGCACTCTCCATTGACTTAATCAGTCAATGGGTTTGTCCATATCAATCACTGTTGGCCCGTGTGTGCATCCAGCTGTGCTCTTACATTCCTCAGCATATCCATGTAGAGCCTATTGTTCTCACTATGGAGAGAAAAAAATGACTTTCATTTCTTTGTTATTGCATTGCACTTTTGTTTTCGCAGTCTTATCATAGAGTACTTGGGATACTCACTCAGCCAGAGAACGGTCAAATACCAGGTTTCCCATGTCCATATAGTATTGAGCATTTGCTCTCAAATCAGTCCAGTATTCATTTGCCTGCATTCCACATAGACATCATGTTCCAGAAATAATATCACTAATTAGGCTACTTAATTTCATTAGAAACATTTTATTCATTCTATTCAATCTATTGCACCATACTTTAATTTGCTTTAATCACTTTCCTTATGTCATTTTAAATACAGGCTAACATTCTGACTGCTGATGTCTTAAAGGTGCAGTGAGCGATTTCTGCTTTAGAGAGTGGTTTGGACCGAGCAGCACAACACACTTGTAGCCAATCAGCAGTAGGGGGCGTGTCCAATCGTGATAGGGGAGGAGAGAGAGTGAGCAAGACTGATAAAGAGACAAGGGTGCGTCCGAAATCGCATACTCTCTTATTTCGAATTAGTAATTACTTCACGGCTGCTAAAAAAGTATGTTATTAAAGTATGAATGTGTGTAGTATGAATGCAATCTGAACTTACTACATTCGCCATTTTGTCATTATAATGTGACCTCCCAGCGTCAGTTGCGTCGCCTCACTGCCATTCATAAATCCTCTCCCGTGGCCTCATGGGATAGTGAAGTGTCCATCACATGCACATTCAAAATCTCGCCAGAAGTACTAGGTCATCAAGGGACTTTTTCCCTACTCTTTTATGAGGACTGTGACATACTTCATTTGTCACATACTGTTTTTCGCCTACTATATATAGGAAAGTATGCGATTTCAGACATCCACTCTTGCATTGCATGTTAAAGCTACACTGTGTAATTTTTTAAGTTGATTCTTAGCAAAAAACACTTTGTTCTTTCAAAATGATATGTGCTCATTAATGTGTAATTACTTCTACCACCTAATCAAGTATTCTCGTAAGCGTAGAATCTGCCATTTAGAATACATATGAGCGAGTCTCTCGAATGGCGGCAGCCATGTTGCACCTCCATCTTGAAAATACATTAGCCACAGAGGGACATACCTGGAAATTCAAGCTTCGCCTCTCGCGTTTTTACACTCAGTGACACCGTGACGAATGCAAGGGGGAGATTACTCGCGACTGCCGGCAGATTTGAAATAATACGGCCACTGTAGGAGTTAAAACTAGGGGTGGGCGGATCGATCCTGAAGTATCGATACTATCGATAGTGACGTGGTATCGAAAATGATCGATACTCACATAAAAATATGAATCCAAATGTGTGGGGTTTTTCTACCAGTAATTTTTATTAATTTAGCACGCAATTCAGTGCGTAAAATAAGCTTCTAAGTGGAAAAATAAGCGAATGTTAGCTGATAATTGTGTAGGATAGAACTTTTTCTCCTAGTCATCTGGATACAAGATGAAACCAATCAATCACTCACACTCACACAGGCCCAGTGCGTTTGGGAAACGAAGCCTTGCTTAGATGACAGAGAAACAATCGGGAGTTATTTTGCAATAAACAAACCAAAAGTGCACATAACGGTTCAAAATGTTGACGTCAGTAAGATTTTTTTAATGAAATTAATATTTTTATTCAACAAGGATCGATGCATTAAATTAATCAAAAGTGACAGTCAAGTGTTTTACAATGTAAAAAAAATAAAAAATAAAAATCTATTTCATATAAATGCTGTTCTTTCAACTTTGTTCATCAAATAATTCTGCATAAAATGTATCATGGTTTCAACAAAAAATATAACTGTTTTCAACATTGATAATAATAAGAAATGTTTCCTGAGCAGCAAATCAGCATATTAAAATGAATTATCATCATGACTGGAGTAATGATGCCGAAAATTCATCTTTGATCACATGAATAAATTACAGTTTACTATGGCATAGAAAATAGATAGCCTATGTTAAATTGTAATATTACAGTTTTTACTGTATTTTTGATCAAATAAATGCAGAAGAGAATTAAAAATCTTACAGACCCCAACCTTTTGAACAGTAGGCTAGTACTATAATTAGGGTAGTTTTGTATAAGTCACTGACTAATTGCAGGTGAGTTGAGAGCACAAATCACAAAATATTTAGTAGTCATGAAAACGTATTCAGATTTAGCATATTAATGATGCATTCACCTCATAAATCATGACACACTGCTCTAGCACAGAAAAGTGCATACAAGTTCAAGTGCATGCTTTTAAAATGAAAAAGTATTGGTATCGGTATCGATATCGGCGATACTGGCCCTATATTTACTTGGTATCGGATCGATACCGAAATTTGCAGTATCGCCCACCCCTAGTTAAAACGCCCTCGGAATGGGAGGGGCTAGAAAGTAATATTCAGTTGGTAGTCATAAACAATTTCACCGCTAGATGGGAGAAAATCCTACACAGTGTAGCTTTAATGCAGTTTGGAGGCAATGAAGGGAGGGGTGTGTTTGTTTGGGTTCAAAAATCAACAGTGTTTCTCAGAAATCGCTTACTGCACCTTATTTAACTAAATAATGACTGTATAAAGAGATTCTTAATTCAAACATCCAGGATAAATATAAAACAAAAAGGTTTATAACCTCAAAATAGAACATATAGAACCGTTTTGCAGGTAAATGGTGCTATAGCTTAGAGGTTCCAAATACGAAGCAAGTGATTTGGTTCAATTTCACTTCTACATTCAAACATTATAATCAGCTGAACAATGTCTGCAGCTTTCACTAAACAAATCAAATGTGAGGCTGTGGATAGATCGCTATAGTGTTCACCTGCTCTTGTATGGTGTAACCCCATTGGTTCTGAGAATAACTGGGATCCCAGTAGTCAGACTGTCTCTTTACACGTAAAAATTTCGTGGCCTGCTCCCCCTTCACAAACGGAGCGGTGAACACACCTATGTGTAAAACTCCATTATTCATTTGTTGACTTTACGAGTCAAATACAGTTCCTATTTACATGCACACAATTCATGAATAGTTCTTTGCTATACACATTAAAAAAGGCAAAATTAAAGTGCATTGATTAACTCACCACTTATGAGAGTCATCAGAATCACTATATGCTTCATGCTTTTCATCTGTCCACAAGCAGGGAAAATGTCTCTGTGCTCTCTAAATAAAAAAATATAAATATAAAATATAATAAATATATCTACTCTGAATAAAAAACAAACAAAAAAAAACCATAAGCCTAATTTGGTAACATTTACAATAAAGTTACATTAATGTATTAACTAACAATGAGTATTGCATTTGTTACAGAATTTACTATTTATTACCACTGTTCATTGTTGGTCCATATTAGCCCAGAAACATTAAATTTATAATTTATAAATTTATAAATGCTTTTGAAGTATTTTAGTTCATGTTACCTAATATACAGTAGTAGCCAAAAGTGATGTCTGGCCTATAGGAAAATTGACATCTTCACTCTTTATTCAAATATTATTAAAACGATTTTGTAAGCATATTCGTAGTTGTGCTTTGAGTCAGTTTTATTTGTTATAATAATGCAATGAAACATGCCAGATTGTGCGGACATAATTCTTGGCCACAATGGCAAGGAGTCATACAATGATGAAATTATATGAACACATGCAAAAACAAGAGAGAGCCAAAGAAATATTAATAACTGATTATGTAGTGAGTCTATGCTTTTTCCTGTGAGCTTTTTGCTTTTCATATTTTTTGTATAGTAAAAATAAACCTGTAGCTGCAGTTTGCCAAATAATTTTGTCCATTTAATACCTTAACCAAGTTTAGTGTTTTGTTATTCTCGCATATTTAAATAAAACAATTTTTAAATGGAACATTTTCCTTTTGGTAATCACACTTGTAGGGTTATTGAAGACCGGAGATCATCTTGACCACTACGGTAGTTAACTAATGTTAACAAATGAAACCTTTTTGTAAAGTGTTACCCCTAATTTTGTCTAAAATATTAAATTAGCTCAACACTACGCTATACTATATACACTACTAGCTGTATACTAATAAAGTGCTTTCAAACAAAATAATTATCAAATGTAAAGTAAACATCAAACAAACAAAAAAGTCTGGCAAGAACATAAGCAACTTTGGCCTCAACTATTACAAGTCGCACCTTAATGCAAAAAATAAATAATTAAATAAATAAACCTTGTGGCTTTCAGCTGCTAAATAAATGAAAATGTCAAAAAATGACCTGTGCTGCGTTTCTCAAAAGTAAGTCGATTGTAGAGCCATTGGCACCAAGCTCACGATGCTTCTGAGAAACGCAGCCCAGATTTCTTACAGTATGTGCCTCACAAACTGTATTAAGGCAACTCAAAATGACCTATGCTATCACTTTTTACACAAGGTTTGCTGAAACCTGAATGAGTGAAAAGTTTAGAGTATTGCTGTGAGTTTTACCTGTACAGAAGTCTCCAGAGCGCGGATCACGAGACGCAGCTGCTAGAATTTGGAGCTGTGGTGTGAGAGGGAACAGGAGACTCTTTCACAACAGATCTGAACACACAGCTCTGTGGGAACCATGACCAATCAAATAACTATATTGACCTAGAACAGCAATAACATTCACAGAAGCAAATATATCAGCTTAATACAAATATACACTACTAAAAAGTTTTGAATAAATACGATTTTTAAAATGTTTTTGAAAGAAGTTTTTTGTGTTTGCCAATGCTGCATTTGTTTGATGAAAAATACAATAATATCGTGAAGCATTTAAAATAACCATTTTCTGTTTGAATACGTTTTAAAATGTAGGTTAATGCAAACCTGAATTTTCAGCATCATTACTCCAGTCTTTAGTGTCACATGATCCTTCAGAAATCATTCAAATATGCTGATTTTCTGCTCAAATTTTACCATTTATTATTAGCACTCAGATATTAATAATGGTTCTTATATTGATCATTGTTGATCATTATTTGCTGCTTAATATTTCTGTGGAAAACGTGGTAATTTTCCCCCAGAATTCTTTGATAAATAGAAAGTTCAAAAGAATTTAAAAATTGGTCACTTTTTCAAACTTTCCTGAATAAAAGTAGAATTTTTTTCTTTTTTTTAAATTCTTACTGAGCCTAAACTTCTGTGTGGTAGTGTATCATGGTTTCCTCAAAAATACAAAGCAGCAAAAACTGTTTTCAACATTGAAAATATTAATAAATCAGGATCATGTGACAAAGCCGACTCCGTGTTACAAATATGTTAGAACTATCACTTCTGCCACCAAAGATTGCTTTATTAATAATATTCCTGATCAGTTTCATCTCCTCAGCATCCCAGATAGCTTAGAAGAACTTGATATTGCGACAGAAACTTTTGACTCTCTTTTCCAGCACTTTAGACACAGTTGCTCCTTTGCGCTTAAAGAAGATTAAAGAAAATAGTCCAACGCCGTGCTAAGAGAGCAGCCAGAAAAATGGAGCGCAACTGGAAGAAAACAAAACTAGACGTTTTTCAAATTTCGTGGAGAGAGAGAGCACGATTGCGTACAGAAAAGCCTTAAAAAACTGCTAGATCTGCTTATTTTTCGATTCAAAAACAAACACAACCCTTTTTTGGCACAGTGTGGCTAAATTAAAAAGAAATAAAGCTTCTACTTCTGAAGTTTCCAAGCAGCGCAGCAGTGATGATTTTATGAACTTCTTTACTTACCAGATTGATAATATTAGAGAGAAAATTATAACTATGCAACCGTCTACTACAGTATTGTATCAGGCAGTGCATTGTAGTGTCCCTGAGGAAAAATTCCAGTCATTCGTTGCAATAGGAGAGGAAGAATTGTCTAAACTCGTTAAATCATCTAAATCAAAAACATGTATGTTAGACCCTATACCGACTAAGCTACTGAAAGAAATGCTCCCAGAGGTCATAGATCCTCTTCTTAATATCAGTAATTCATCTTTGTCACTAGGATATGTACCGAAAACTTTTAAGCTGGCTATGATTAAATCTCTTATTAAAAAACGCAACTTGATCCTAGAGAATTTGTCAATTACAGGCCGATCTCAAATCTACCCTTTTTGTCAAAGATACTAGAAAAAGCAGTATCTTCACAACTATGTTCCTTTTTAGAAAGAAATTGTATCTGCTAGGATTTCCAGGCAGAATTTAGACCATACCATAGTACCGAGACAGCTGTCATAAGAGTTACAAATTATGCTCTTATCATCCGATCGTGGTTGTATCTCTCTATTAGTGGTACTTGAGCTTAGTGCTGCATTTGACACTATCGACCACAACATTCTTTTAAATAGACTCAAAAATTATTATGTTGGCATTAGTGAAATTGCATTAACATGGTTTAAATCATACTTATCTGACTGTTATCAGTTTGTAGCAGTAAATGATGAAATGTCTTATCGATCACAAGTTCAGTATGGAGTACCACACGGCTCAGTACTAGGACCGCTGCTGTTCACTCTGTACATGCTACCATTAGTAGATATCATTAGGAAACATGGGATTAGTTTTCACTGTTATGCCGGACGAAACTTGCCAATTCAAGAAATTAACTGAATGCATAGCTGATATAAAAATTTGGATGACTAGTAATTTCCTATTACTTAATTCTGAAAAAACAGAGTTTCTAATGATTGGACCAAAAACCTCTGCACATACTAACCTAGAATAGGCCTACTGTCTAACAATTGATGGCTGCTCTGTCAAGTCTTCGTCGTCGGTTAGGAACCTGGGTGTGCTCTTTGATACCAATCTTTCATTTGAAAGCCACGTTTCTAACATCTGTAAAACTGCATTCTTCCATCGTAAAAATATATCTAAATTACGCCATATGCTTTCAATGAAAAATGCGGAACAGTTAGTTCATGCGTTCATGACCTCAAGGCTAGATTATTGTAATGCTCTATGGGTGGTTGCCCTGCACGCTTAATAAACAAACTACAGCTGGTTCAAAACGCAGCAGCTCGAGTTCTTACTAGAACCAGGAAGTATGGCCATATTAACCCTGTTCTGTCAACACTGCATTGGCTCCCTATTAAACATCATATAAATTTTAAAATATTGTTGATTACTTGCAAAGTACTACATGGTTTAGCTCCCCAGTACTTGAGTGAGCTCTTAATGCATTATAGTCCTTATATCAGTGATATAAGTCTATTGTGACTTATGTCTATTGTGATCTCAAAACTCAAAACTGGCCAGTTAATAATACCTATAATATCAAAATCGACTGCTGGCAGTAGATCCTTTTCCTATTTAGCACCTAAACTAAAATTAGTCTTCCTAACATTGTCCGGGAAGCACTCTATTTAAACTCTTTCAGTTTAAATCTAGACTAAAAACATCTCTTTAACCTGGCATACACATAGAAAATTATACATTCCTATTATTCAAATCAGTTAAATGATTATTAGGCTGCATAAATTAGGTCAGCCGGAACCGGGAATACTTCGGCCTAACACCCGATGTACTCGTTACATCATAAAAAGAATGGCATCTACGCTAATGTTAGTCTTTCTGCTTATTCCGAGGTTTACTGTAATCAGCTGGATCCAGGCCGTATCCAGATCAGATGGTGGACCTGTGCCTAGACACGACCACAACGCATGATGTAGTCAACCGGATCCGGGCCGTATCCAGACCAGATGGAGGACCTGCGCCTAGACACGACCACAACGCATGATGTAGTCAACCGGATCCGGGCCGTATCCAGACCAGATGGTGGACTTGCGCCTAGACACGACCACAACGCATGATGTAGTCAACCGGATCCGGGCCGTATCCAGATCAGATGGAGGACCTGCACCTAGACCCGACCACAACGCATGATGTAGTCAGCCGGGTCCGGGCCGTATCCAGACCAAATGATGGACCTGGGCCTAGACACGACCACAACACATGATGTAGTCAGCCGGATCCTGGCCGGATCCAGACCAAATGGGGGACCTGCGCCTAGACACCACCACAACGCATGATGTAGTCAGCCGGATCCTGGCCATATCCTGGCCATATCCAGACCAGATGGAGGACCTGCGCCTAGACACGACCACAACGCATGATGTAGTCAGCTGGATCCGGGCCGTATCCAGACCAGATGGAGGACCTGCGACTAGACACGACCACAACGCATCCCTGAAGTGTCAGCAGAGATTGTGTCAATTAGACTCCCCTGTGAAGGCCTCATGGACACGACAGCCATCGGCACTGATCCTCAACAAACCCATCTACATACCGGCGTGACTCCGATCTTCAACCAGATGGTAGCAAATTAGCTCTAAATAAATATTAATAATCAATCATAACTTAATGTAGTAAAATGAATATTACAATCAATTAACCTGTTCGTGCCGTGAACACTCAGTGTTAATTTTTTATTAATTCTAAGAAATGTACGTTTCCCAGGCAAAATGTGTTTCTTACTGTACAGTACTATTCAGAGCCTGTAGTCAAAATCTTTGACACGGACAACTTTACGTGTGGCATGAACAAGATTTTATTAACTAGACTAAACATTTAAACTACTCTAACATACACACACATACATGCATATAGTTTACCAAGGGAAAGAGAGCTGAAGCATAATACAGAAAAGCAAGAAGTTATAGCACTGTTTGAAATTCAGCAGATCAACAGCCTTGAGCAAACCATCAGTTTAGCTCTAACACACCTTTCTTAAAAAGAGGTAAGGATCCTTAATGTATCAAATAATGAGACTAAGTTTGATACTTGCATGTCTCGCCCATTTGAATTAAACTGTCCTGATGTAATTTGTTGAGGCTCCATGTTGATCTTTGCTGATGTTGTCTAGATGAGAGAGAACCAGTGGGAGTCAGAGGATCTTTGGTGAATGGAAAGACAAGGCCGCAGCCTGGCACAAGCTTGGGGGCCCTTAGAAACTTCTAGTTCAGCATCATCTTCACGTCAGGATTTCAGAAAGGGACTAAGAGAGTAAGATCTTGTGAACTTTCAGCATTTTTACATTTCCAAAAAACAATAAAAAAAACATGTCATGCAACAAGACATGCCAACAAGGACATAAAGGGGAAAATAATGTATGGTTTACCTGACACACACACACTAATAATATTTGTAAGAAACCAAGGATATATGACAAATTTACATCAAAACAAGCACACAGCAGGCTTGTGCAAAATTCAGAATTTCAGAATTGGCCTCCATTCAATTCATGAATTTGAATTGAATTTACTCTGCCTCACAGGACGTTGAATTGAATTTGAATTGGAATGACAGGAAGTGGAATTAAATTCATGGCAATTCAAAGAAATTCCACACAGTCACACAACAGAAATAATGTGTTAAGTCTCGCATGCATTCAGTGTTAGGAAGATTACTTTGTAAATGTTATTGCTTACTGTTATTAGTTACCCATTATAAATGTAGTTTGGATTACTTTATTTGGATAACTTTATCAATGCAAAGCAATTTCGTTTTAAGTTGATGAGTAACTAGTTGAATTAAACATTTTACCTCAGTAATACAACTAAATACAATTACTTTAATTTTGTAATTTAATAACAGAAATTTCATTTCACGTAACTATTTACTCCTCAACCCTGCATACATTTTGTTCTATAATAGATATTGATCAAATTCTTGAAATAAATTACCCCCTCAATGTTGTTTAATTAGTTTTGTTCCAATGTAATTTTCATTTCAAAGTAATCACACAAACACAAAGTTGTTTAATGCAGTTATCATTTATTCCAATGCAAAAAATTACTGAGCAACACTGTTGCATCTAATTCTCAATAGCTCCTCAAATGTTTTTTCATTGAGTCTGCACCGTTCTGGTCTGAATATCTTTCCTGCAACACTAAAGATTCTCTCAACAGGTGCAGAGTGAAGTTGTAAGGGACTTCTGAAACTTAAAAAGTCCAGTGTTGCCCATCAAATTGTGCTTTCAAACAAATGTCCACCTCAAATTGTTTAGCAACCATTTTAAATACTTGGTTAAAGTAAAGCATTCTGGGAAATGGAGTCATGTTCCATCATGTTCTACAAAATTACAATTACAATAAATCAAACTTAAATATTTGTTCTGTGACTAAATGGTAAATGGACTGCATTTATATAGTGCTTTCACAGACCTATGGCCACCAAAGTGCTTTACATAGCCTCACATTCACCCATTCATACACCAACGGCGGTGTCAGCCATGCAAGGCGCCAATCAGCTCGTCGGGAGCAGCTGGGGTTACGTGTCTTGCTCATGGAAAACCTTGACATTTTGGGATTGACCTTGACAACCTGGGATTGAACCACCAACCTTTCGGTTTGTAGACAACCTACATGAACCACTGAGCCACTAAAATATGTATATGAATTTCTTTGAATTTTTATTGAATTGCAATTCTGCTTCCTTTAATTCAAATTCGAATTGTAATTCTAGATCCTGTTTTTGACATCAATTCAAATTCAATTCAAATTCAAGAATTTAATTGGAATTAAGGAGTCATTCTCAATTCAATTCTGAATTGTGCACAAGCCTGGCACACAGACAAGAAACAGACAAACAAATGACACAGAAAACCTGCAGTTTCTCACGGTCCAGTTTAATAATGAAAACACCTATTTTTATACATGGCATAGATTTATACATATTTGAAAACATGACATACATGTTGCACTTTAAACTTTATAACATCTTTAAATGTTTAATATGAGCTAACAGAAATCTACATATATATAATAAATGAGATAAATAATAAAACAAGCATAAACCTGACAAACAGAAGAGAAGGGTGACAATACTTGTGGTAATCAACCTGTGGCGATGTTAGTGAAAAAATGAAAAGGAAAAAGGAAGACAACAAAACTTTTGTCACTAGAAGAATCACCATCACACTATCAATGGATACTCTAACAAACACATATAATACCACAGTTGGCGGTAATAAAAAAAAACACTCAAAGAGATAAAAATATATAGTATTTTTGAGTATATATATTTGTTGAAAACTTTTTCTTCGTCGAAGCAAGAGACCAGGAGACGTTGGGGATCACGTTCAAACAAAGTTATTCTTTATTGAGGACTTCGCTGTACGCGGCTGCAGTTCTTCCCAAATCATTCTAATCTCACATAACTTTACATGGTGTCTTATAGGCATTTCAGTGGGCTGTCCTTACCATGCACACAGCCTTAGTTAGGGATGACAATAGAGGCAATTACCCCCAACTGAGATAGTGATACCCCCCCCAAAGGGTATAAACCAACAAATGGTCACGAGACCGAAGACTATGTAACATTCACACACAGTTCAACTCTTAGTTTGAAGATCAAAGAGGGTATAAACAACAAATGGTCACGAGACCTTAGACTAGGGAACATTCACACACAGTCCCACTCTTAGTTGGAAGATCAAAGACAAACAAAACCCCTGACTATTACAATGTTTAGACAGCTGACTTAAATCTGACTTCTGATCAGTAAATTGATGCCATCATGTTCGCCTTGAATGCCCAATACAGTGTAATTCACCTTAGTTTTTCATGTGATGTTATGTAAGGAAGTAAGATCAGCAGATCTTAAACATATTCTTAAATTTGGATCCTTCAGTCCCCCGTTTGAGAGTTCTTAAAAAAAAACTCTCACAAAATACAAATTTAGACACTTACAAGTTCATTCTTGTAACTTGTGATCGTCACAGGCACATATAACTTTTTCTGTGTTGTGTCCTTGATTTACATCAGTGTCATAGTTCTTCTCAAAACCATAACTGTTGACACATACGACGCAGGGTGTAAAATGTCGTATAAACTACATGATTACACAGAAAACCATGTAGCATAAGAGTGGAAGTCTTGAAAGTCCATGGCGCCTGAATAGCTGTGAAGTCTGTTTCCTGTAGAGTCCATTTGTCACGTAGAGTCGCTCTGATGACTCGTCCCTCATGAGGTTTGTTCATGGAAATCTGAGGTGATGTTTTATACCATGATGCTGCTTGTGAAGACATCATGGCATACACACATACCTGTAACACAACAAAACAAAGAAACGGCAGACCAGCTGTATTCATGCATGGACTTTCTTCCATAAGTCGCACATGTTCTGTGTTGATTTTCTGTAATTGCATGTTGACACAGAAACGAACATGCGATTAGGGTCGTGAATTTTCTGCGTTGTGTATTTTTCATTTTCTTTTGTGATAGTTCGTTCAGCAGTGGGTCTGGTTGTCTTCTTGAGGTTGTGGCTTCATATGCAGGTGAGACGTCGTTGCATATGGATTTTTGGAACAGCCATCAAGTGTTTATCTGCACAGAGGAAGAAAGAAAACAAAAGACGACAGAGCAGTATTTGTCCAAACACTAGGGTTGTAGCAGTATTTGTTTAAACACTAGGGCTGTAGCGTCTGCTGCGGTTGTTTCATTCTATCCCTATTTCTTAATTGATTTGACACCTATGGATCAGTGAGGTAAGGATGGACTAAATAATGGGGAAGGCCTATGAGGTTGTCTTCACCCTGGATTGGCCCCCGACGCCTGTTGCGTCAGTTCTTTCCAGGGCCCTCACTGAACCGTGTGTCCTATCCTGTTCCTGTAGAACGGGGAAACAGCTGTACAGTGTGTGAGAAAAATTAGCACTTCCCATTCTCCAATGAAACATCAGTCTAAATAGACATCATATAGAGCATGGGGGTCTGACTGGAATATTTCTGTGGTATAACATTTTAAGGCTGTGAGTATACTGAATGTCCCTCAAACAAAGGCTGAGACAGTCACTTTCCTTTTGTTCTATTAAACAAAAATAAGTCTTTCATCTTTGTTGTGTGTTACTGGGGAAATTAAGCACTCACAGCCTAAATGGTTAACACGGTATCAGGTTGCCCCACGAGGGGAGGGGTTGCTTCAGAGTAGCAAGCAAGCTGAGCAGGAGCTGAGTAACCTTATTTACATCTTTAAAATTCTTTTTGTTTTTTCTACACTCATTTCCAAAATGTCCGTGCTTGCCACAGTAAGAACAACTGGCTTCTCTAGGGCTTTTGCGTTTCTTTTGCTTCTCTGAGTTAACCTTAACAGAAACTGCTGCAATTCTTACTCTCTCTTTGACATCAGAATCTCTTTCCCAAATAGTTAAACTATCTAGGTTACTTCTGAGAGTTCTTTTAGCCCACGTAATATCTAGGAATGGCAAGGCTGTTCTGTACTCAGCTACAAGACCATCTGCCCAAATTCGGATTAGAGCTCCTTTGTCAGCTAACACACTTTCGGAATCCTCCACTATTCCACTGTGCGTTACAGCTACCTGACAGAATCGTTCTGTGTACTCACAAACAGTTTCACCCTTCTTTTGTACACAATTGGTAATTTTCGACCAATCGATTTTGGGTCCTAAGATATTCTTTAGGATTTTCAAAACACCTTCTCTCAAATCGCCTTTACTGACATGTTCCAGTTCGGAAGTAACAGCAGACTCAAAATTGTTGAATTCAGATTCAGTTAGAATTTGTGACATTAGCTGTGTGACTTCCGGCAACGACATGTCATAAAGATGCATTTTACTGAACAATGCTCCTCTAAATTCAGAAAAATTTGTGCGTGCTGAGGGTAAACTCTGGGAGAGTCTATCTATATCCTTAGGACCTAAAGATGTTTTGGCAACCGTTTGTATTTGGACAACAGAAGAGGTCGGAGTAACACTTTTAGTTCCCTGAGATCTTCTCCTAGCCCCACAAACCTGCACTGAATCTACAGGCTGATCAGTTACTGATTGGATGGCTACATTTGTTTCAACGAAAGCTTTTAAGTCAGGATAATTGTTATCAGGCTGACTAACTTCTTCCACATCAGTTTTTTCTGTATCTTTGTTGCGGTTTACTTTCTTCGTCACAGAAGATAATCTAGCACGGAGCTCTTTGATCTGTTTCTCTAGCTCTGAGTTGCGCTTAGACTGTTCTGTAGCTAGTGTTAAACCGAATTCTCTGTGACAACAGATAATGGCTTTCATATCGTTCTTGCGAATACTTGCTCCTAGTACCTTCTTACAATCTTCAATTGACCACACTTTTTCTGGATCAATGCAAAATTTCTTTGTTAAATTCAATCTGACTGGCTCAGTCACGATGGAGTCCATGTGCTCTGTTAACAAGGATTTGAACTCATTGTCTGTCCATAACGGGCTAGCTAATCCACCTTTCTCCGTTGTGGAAATCAGCCTAGCATTCCTTCTAACCATTTTGTAACTTTCTGTTACCACAAACAAACACTAAAAAGCTTCTCTCTACTGTCTTACAAACAGAGGGTAACAATCTTATTAGCACATGACGCTAACTCTTCTCTAGCTTACAGAGAATAGGTCTTCTCTTAGTAAGAGGATACACACAATATTAACATGTAACTGTTAATCTTCCCTGCCAACAACAGAGGGTAATTTTCATCTCTAAATGAAAAACTTTTTTTAGAGGCTTATCTTTTTAGTTAACCAAACTCTACAGCTGTTTGTTAACTACTTCTCTGAACGGTGCAGAGGAAAACATTTGTACTGGTCTGCATTGGTTCTTTTAATGGAGTGAAACTCACCGAGTCTTTCATTTGTAGAGAAAGATTCCGTCTGGAAAAATTCAGTCTTTGAGATCTTTTCAATCTGGATTCAGAAAATTCAGTCTGGAACTCAGTCAGCTTTGTTGAGATCTTTGAGCTTGAAGTTTCAAGATGCAATTCTTTGAGTTTCCTTTTTTTCTCCATCCGGGTCACGGCACCAAATTGTTGAAAACTTTTTCTTCGTCGAAGCAAGAGACCAGGAGACGTTGGGGATCACGTTCAAACAAAGTTATTCTTTATTGAGGACTTCGCTGTACGCGGCTGCAGTTCTTCCCAAATCATTCTAATCTCACATAACTTTACATGGTGTCTTATAGGCATTTCAGTGGGCTGTCCTTACCATGCACACAGCCTTAGTTAGGGATGACAATAGAGGCAATTACCCCCAACTGAGATAGTGATACCCCCCCCAAAGGGTATAAACCAACAAATGGTCACGAGACCGAAGACTATGTAACA
Organism: Scardinius erythrophthalmus; assembly: GCF_964197995.2. Taxonomy (NCBI): domain Eukaryota; kingdom Metazoa; phylum Chordata; class Actinopteri; order Cypriniformes; family Leuciscidae; genus Scardinius; species Scardinius erythrophthalmus. The sequence goes on from NC_138225.1 coordinate 50,506,699, forward strand.
TTCACACACAGTTCAACTCTTAGTTTGAAGATCAAAGAGGGTATAAACAACAAATGGTCACGAGACCTTAGACTAGGGAACATTCACACACAGTCCCACTCTTAGTTGGAAGATCAAAGACAAACAAAACCCCTGACTATTACAATGTTTAGACAGCTGACTTAAATCTGACTTCTGATCAGTAAATTGATGCCATCATGTTCGCCTTGAATGCCCAATACAGTGTAATTCACCTTAGTTTTTCATGTGATGTTATGTAAGGAAGTAAGATCAGCAGATCTTAAACATATTCTTAAATTTGGATCCTTCATATTAAACAAGAGAACAATTTGAAGAGATGATATTGTTCTGTGGCTGCATCACTGCACTAGTGCATGAAGAAAAACCAGGTGGTGAAACAAACAAAGAAGTCAAAATCAGCAAAACCCTCCGAGCGTTTACACTCTTATTGCAAATAAATGGCTTTATACAGTGTTGTTCACCAATCTAGTCTGATCGTGTAGTCTGTGTAGCACAACAGTGTGTTCTACTTCTATATTTTTCATTGTCTGTGCACAGAATACAGAACTCAAAGTGATTCAAAATGCTTAAATATTCTGGCCCATTAACTGAATACCTTGTTATATTAAAAGCAAGTACTAGCCATTCCTTTCCGTTTTTCTCATTCTGTTTTGCATTTAAAAATTACAATGTTCTTCAGAAGTGTGTCCTACGGGAAGTGATAAGAAAAGACATGCACTCTTAATATGCAAGGCACAGACACTGTGAGCTCCTGTCCAACCCTCACCAAATGAAGTGAAAGACGATGTTATGCTACTTGCAATACTTTGAAAACAAAATAACAGTTGAACAATAGTTTATACCATTACAAAAATGAGAAACAATACTAAAAATCAAGGCAAGACAAACGTGGAGTTCTTTTTACTTTGTCTACAAAGGTTTGGCATTTTGTGTTGTGATGAAACTGGAGTAATGGTAACACTTTACAATAAGGTTTCATTAGTTAACAACACGAACTAACAATGAACAATACTTCTACAGCATATATTAATGTTTTATTAATATACTTTTAAGGGCTGTCAAAAGATTAATCGCGATTAATCGCATCCAAAATAAAAGTTTGTGTTTACATAATATATGTGTGTGTGTACTGTGTATAATTATTTTGTATATATAAATACACATACATGCATGTATATATTTAAGAAATATTTGCATACACATACTGTATATATTTATATATAATTTATATTATATATAAATATAATTTTTTTTTATATAAATTACACATTTTTCTTAAATGTATACAAGCATGTGTGTGTGTATTTATATACACAAATTTAATTATACACAGTACACAAACATATATTATTTAAACACAAACTTTTATTTTGGATGCGATTAATCGCGATTAATCTTTTGACAGCCCTAATACTTTTATAAGAAAATTACATTTACTAATGTAATAGATCAAAAGCTGTATCGGTTTACATTAGTTAATGCACTGTGAACTAACATGTTTATAAATGCTGTAAAAAATATATTGCTCCTTGTCAGTTTAATGTTAGTTAATGCATTAACTAATATTAACAAATGAGACCTTATTGTAAAGTGTTACAGAAGTGATAAATCACTGAAATTCTTGCCCCGTCAAAGCTCTGAAATCTCATTAGTGCATATTCAAACTTGGAACGTTGCATTTGGTTATAAGGTTTTATCAAATTTGCTTCTGTTGAGCTATAGGAACAGGCAAGATTTTCATTGAATAATGATTGAAATGTTGGCCTATATACTACACAAAGCTATCGTATGGCTTCAGGAGTCTTGAAGGAAGAGAGCGCACGAGTATGGCAGCAGCTGGTCGCTGTATGCTCTTCCATGATGGAACAAATAAAGTCCTATTGCTCTGGAAGGAAATGAGAATTTCACTTTTGGTTGACATCCCTTTCAATTACTTCTATCTACCTCGATTTTCCAGAAACCTGACACCCGTGTACACGGCTTTTCCCATCCCAACTGGTCCATCCTTCACGTTCACGTCACCCATTCTTCACCCTAAAGTGGTTAATTTGTCGATAAGGTCGTCAATAGTGTACACTATGAGCTTAATATCATCTTTCTCTGACATGCGATGAAGCCCATGCTTGCGAAAAATGACATCCACGTCACTGCTGAGCACCCGCTCTGCGACCTGCATGGAGACGTGCCAGGGTACGTCCGAGTCCTTGAGGCCGTGAATCAGTCGGACGGGGCAGGACACAGGGATGGGGCTCTGGAGTATGCAGTGGTTCTCGGCCTCTTTCAGAAAGTCCATGCTTAGAGTGTAGAAACCCTCTTCATTGTGCTTGGTAGGGAATTTCCAAAAGCCCTGTTCCTCTATCTCCTTCTTTGTCTATTGAAAAAGGGGAAGATATGGATCAGGAGGCAAAGGAGGTGCAGTGCCAGTGTCGGCTCAAAAAACACTTGAGAAAAAAAATCATATTTTTAAATTGATAATTTTCTAGTTTCTTATTTCACTTAAAATTGAAAAACAACCATGTATAAAGATGAAAATAAACAATATTTACAATAAAAAAATTACAATGAATATTTAAACCTCTGATACAAATATTTTTTGTTGTGTTAAATCCTTAATAGTATAAAAGGAGATATTAAAACTCATTTACTTGCTGAGGGTTGCATAAGTATGAGCAATAGAGTGGCGCAGGGATGACGTATTTTTGTAGGCCAAAACGAGTTAGCATTTTCGCACTTACATTTCCACCGTCCTGAAATCAATGGGTTTTTTATTAAAAGTCCAAAATAAGGTCTGTAGTGAGCAGAATATTCACTACATTATTCTACGACATAAAAAACACCAACTGTGTCGCTAATTTATCAACTTTTCACACTCCTTTAGAGACTTTTCTTCGAAATACTAGCGAATACCAACAAATCTAGTGAATTTTTGGTCTGCTGGTTAACATGTAGTCAGTCACTATGTTCAAGTCATCTTCATTTATATAGCGCTTTTAACAATGTAGATTGTTTCAAAGCAGCTTTACAGAGATAAACGTATAATTTAAGGTAACAGAGATTGTTTTGGCTTTATAGCGGTTCTTTAATAAAGTTATTTTCCAGCTAAAGTTAGTTTTGAATGATTTGCTTCCGTCGCAACGATCATTTGTTATTAAATTAGGGGCCGCTAAGACGACACCATTCTCTCTACACAGACTTTAAACACGAACTTGTGATAAACGCTGATATCACATGCGCATTAAGAATTGGTTCTATAGTTATGTGCGTTTGAATATATGTTCACTACTTGTTCAGTTGTCTGGCAGAATATATCTAAATGAGAACAACTTTATTGGACATTCGGCTATACGTTACATTAAAATACAGTATGTGAGTACGGATTACGAGAAAAAAAAAAGATGTTAAGTGTAAAGTAAGGGAGAATGTTTTTAAATAAAGACTGAAAGAGTTGACTAAAGCTTAATGGTGACGGTTAATTGAAGTCATGTGACCAATGTGTAATTCGTTTATAGCCTACGTTTAGCTTTTTACTTCTACCAAAATTCATAAATGTTGTTCATTTGTGAAAATGATCATGGTGCACAAAGAATATGTGTAAGAAGCATACACTTTTGTATGTCAAACAGCTTATTTTCTGCAATAATCCAAAAGCCAATGGAAAATCATACTGGTTTTTGGTCAAGGGAACCAGGGTGATGCTAACTTCCCGGTTGGTCTACAAAAAAAACATCATCACTGCAGCGCTCTATAGTGATAGTGATGCTATTACATAATTTGTGAAACTTGTACCAAATTACTTGTATTATTATCATTTATCAATATTTTCTGAAGTTTCAAAGAAGTCTTTCGTACCTCTATTGGCAGGGCGTTGAAGGCCATGACAAAATGATCTGCAGCGGCTGAGATGCCGACTAAAGCAGCCGTCTTCTCTGGCCGCGCAAGAGCGGCTAGCAACATCAGCCATCCACCCATGCTGGAGCCAACCAGGATCTTGAGCAAGTGACACCACAGAGAAATTGACCATTTGTGTGCGAGTTTGAGTAAAAAGGGAGAAAAAGAGGAAAAAATACGTCAAGTTCCAAACAATTGTCAGCAGTGTTGGGCAATAGCTAACTGCAAGCTAACTACGACGCTACTAACTTAACAACATAAGTAGCTCAGTTGCTTTTACAACAGTGCAGCTTTTCCAGTAGCTAACTCCTTTTTCCAGCAAGTAAAGTGTAGCGTGACCAAAAGTGTTTTTTGAAGAGCCTGCAATGCATTGATTGAAGCGTCGTCGTCTTATTAGATCACAAAAATTGTGCATTACCGCTATCTATTATTTTATCACGCATCTTGTGGCTTTACAGTTCACTGAGAAGACATATTCTCATGATTATGTAAAAGTACATCTTTTTATTCTCGTAATCCGTGCTCACATACTGTATTTTAATGTAACGTACAGCCGAATGTCCAATAAAGTTGTTCTCATTTAGATATATTCTGCCAGACAACTGAACAAGTATGATATAGTGACGGACTACATGTTAACCAGCAGTCCAAAAATTCACTAGATTTGTTGCTAGTCGCTAGTATTTCGAAGAAAAGTCTCTAAAGGAGTGTGAAAAGTTGATAAATTAGCAACAAAGTTGGTGTATTTTATGTGCTAAAGGACGTACAGTGGAGATTTCACATGAATCGATTAGTAAAGGTTACACTTATGTATGTAATTTATGCAAGCCAAAGATTAAAATGCAGTCTGCGTCGAAGACTTCAAGCTCATACAGGTGAATAATAGCCTTTTCAAAATGTATTAACTGTCCTGCTTTATATCAAATTTCTATTTCTGATTTTATGATGACCCATCATAGTTTACTCTGCCACAGTTTTGTAAAGAACCTAAAAGATGACTAACGTGTTTTGCACCATTGCTTTGGCAAAGCATCTGTCGAAAACAGTTAATCAATTATTTGTAATATATGTCTTTGTAAAAAAAAAAAAAAAAAAATCAAAGTAGTTTCAATGTAGTTAGCTAGTTTTTAATAGTAACCTGTAGTTCGGCTAACTACTTTTCTGAAGAGTAGCTTGACTGTAGTTTAACTACTTTAACTTATGTGTAGCTTGTCAAACTACAGTTTCAGAGTAGCTTCCCCAACACTGCTTGTCAGAACCTTTTAATAGGGAAAAAACAATGTGAACATGGGATACTGATGACAGAAAAAGTTTAATAGGGCTGATTTCACTTTGGTTATGTGCATAATTTGATTCATTCATATTCAAGTAACTGAAGGCATATTTGTCAATAAATGATTCCTGGTCAAATTGAATTGATCAAGACTCTCCAGTGTGGTAATGCTGTTAATCCACTCACCTGTGGCCCTTCTACTAATTCATCCAGTACATAGAGTACGTCCTTCTTCCAGGCACCCATGTTGTAGTTACCCATTTCCCCTTCAGATGACCCACAGCCAGAATAGTCAAACCTAAAGGAAGAAAATGTATCACAATAGCATAGCATTAGAGTTAAAATGTAAAGATGGATAGAGAAAACACTGTATCATCACGGATAATAGTGACATTCAGGGCTTGATATTAACCGTTTTGCTCACCGGCCACTGTGGCTAGCAGTTTTCCAATGTTACTAACCACTCAGCATTTTCTCTGGCCACAATTTTGACATCAATACCATGGGGAAAAACTGCCAAATAGATATGTTTAATACTATATCATAACTTGGCAGTAGGTATATTAGGCTGCTGTCACTTTAAGACCAGACGCACAAATCCATTATACATGCGTTTTCTTTCTCAACTGTTTTACGTTCACTTAAAACAAAACTAACTGACATTGTACCGGTATTGGACTGTTTAAAGGGATATTACACCACTGGAAAGATGAATGTGTATTTAAATTGGTCATTTATGAAGTAGAAATGTGAAATTATATTAGAAGTTGGTGCCTTCTAGACTGAGAAAAGCCAGAAAATGTATTTTTGTCTCATGTGGATGAAAGACAACAACTCCCAGAATGCACTTGCTTCGCTGCTCTACGAGGACACTCCCAAGCCACGCCTACCGGTTACAGAGGGCAGTATCGGGAGAAATGATACAACTAGGCTACTAGTCGACTCGAAACTGAAAAGACGGCGTTTTATCGTGAGATCCCCCTATGGGCGGGTTGAATACATGCGTACAATACATACATTTTCTCCACTCGTGTACATTACTTTGGAATGCCAGAGGAAAATCAGTCTGATCTCATGAAAATGCGTCTCTATAGCACGCATTGTGTTTATCGTGCAATTTATACGCGAAAATGCGTTTTTAATGTGCATATGATACGCAGTTTTCGCATGCATTTGATACACACTTTATTGCGTGTAATACACACGCACCCCACACCACTAATCCTAACCAAACGTATAATACACACATACCCCACACCACTACTAGACCTACTCATGCGTATCATATGCACGTAAAAACTCATTTTCGCATATAAATTGCACCATAAACACAATGCGTGCTATAGAGACGCATTTAATGTGACCGGGTTGGGAAAATATTAACCGAACATATTGTTGGGCAAGTCACGTTATTTTTAATTTGCTGCGCCCGTGCTGTTATAGTAGATTACTCACACCTGATTATCATTGGCTCTGCTAGTTTGTGACCCTATACGCTAATTTGCGCAGCTCCTGGTAGATTGTGTTGGTCGTAATAGAAATGAACTGCAGCGTCTGTGTTTTTTAATGTGCGCATTGTCAGTAAATCAGACGCAGAACTTCAGTTCTCATGCTAATTTGCCCTGTTTAGTAAATCTGTCCCATAGTCAATAAGTTAATCGTTTAAAATGTATTTAAGTTAGTTAATTCAGTTTAAACTATTTATTTTTGTATTTTTATTGTTCATTTAATATCATTTACTCTTGTTAATATCAATTACTCAATAACATTGTAAATGTTCAACATTAAAATTTCAATCACGCAGAAAAGTTCAAACACAAAGATCCAATCGCGAAAAACAGTAATGCTATCTATCTATCATGATGTACTAGTACCAACGCTATACTTAGGTATACTTACTAAGTTTAGGGTTTAAGTTAGGGTTAGAGGTAAGTATTGACATGACCAATTAATTCTTTAGAATCGCCTATGGGGCGGGATTTGCGCAACAGCATTGAGAAAAAAATCATGTTTTTTTGCGAAATGACGGCGTTTCCATTAACCGATGTTATGCGACTAAAACTTCATTTTTTCCTCTTGTGATAAGTCATACCAAAAATCATGGCAATGGATGTTGGTAGATTTATGTATATCAGCCACTGCACTGGCCATTATTATTAATCAAAGGAGGCGTATGTGTGTTATCCAATCATTAATGGCAAGGATACTTATACTTATACTTGAGAGCGGCTCATATGAGGTGTTTCTGGGTGTTTCTCCCTCATTTCTGGTTCGAGGTCTTGATTGTGGCATTTCTTTGAGGTTTAGAATCCATTATTTCTGCAATTCTTTTGTCTTTAGTTTTATGAATTTAATAAAGAACTCTGTCTCGTATTCTGTCCAAACACACCACGTCATCTACATCAGGTGACTGTAAATGCGCTAGACATGTGCCGGTATTCGGTAATGCGATAAATCGCGGTAATGAATATGCACGATATTGTTATCGTGGACAATTCAAAATACCGTGAAAAATAATAGATCAGAATTTATATTTATAGAACGCGCATTAGCTTATTTTCCATCAACCGCTTAAACAAACACTGCGTATATGCTGCGAGAAACACGTGCGCACTCTGATGTAAACAATCCCCACATGTAGAAGCTGCGTGCACGCGGCGCAGTGCACACTCTAGTCTAATGTAAACAATCCTCACAAGGAGAAGAAGCACGGCGGAAGGAGGAACGCTGCCGACGATTTATCCCCCTTCTAAAAGCAGGGATGCCAACTCTACGCATTCAGTGTGAGACTCACGCAATCGACACTTTTCAGACGCTCTCGCGCCACACATAACATCCATTTTCTCACGCAGAGAAAAATCCCGGAGCAAGACACTGATACTGACAGACTACTAGACAGCAGGTTACTTTTGATATGAAAAAAAAATTCTCAGCTCTCAGGTTCTGTCCATTTTTATTACGAAATTCAGACAATAAATACCGTTTTGGCGCTTGTAAATGTGACGTGACAGATCGTTGTAGCGCCTCAGTTCAAGTAAACCGATGTTACTTTTTATTTAAAGATACAGTACAACTTACATAAATAATATCGATCAATCAGTGTTTTTCAGCCACGGAAAGAGGTCAATAAAACTGCAGGACAACAATTATGTCACAGAACGTTACATTTACCTCAGGAAAGCCATTTAATAACATTTAAAAGAGTTAGTTGACTAGAAAAAAAATAGCTATAGAGTATTTTGCTAAATATGTGCACTGTATTACATTTGTATTCTATTTTTACTTGTGTCATAATTGTTATTATAATGAAAAACAAATTATATTTAATTTAATTTGTTATAGCTGACAGGACTCTCTGTATGTTTACAGCATTATGTGAGATATATTTTTTCTTAAGAAAAATTAACATGTAGGCTATCTACTGTAGCCTACCTAATATTTATCCAAAGAGTCAATATTGAATCAAGATTGAAATCAAATCCCAAGAATTGAATTGAAATCGTGAAAATTGTGTAAAATTCTTTTTAGTTACCAAATGTTTTGACAATCACACCTATTGTGATGCAAGTTGTTCTTTTTCTACATCCCCCCCCAATCCATCCGTTTCTCTTGAGCAATTCAAATATCGTGATAATACCGTATACCGTGATAAAAGCTCAATCAATTAATCGCAGCATGAAAATTTGATACCGGCACATGCCTAGAATGCGCAAAAACTGTTTCCATTGCAGTTTTGCGAAATATTCCTTTTTTGCCTGAAAAACCACCTCATGCGAGCGTAAAAACTTTTTTGCGAAATTGACGTGTTTCCATTGGGCGTATTTTCAATTCGCGCAATTTGAAGGGTAATGGAAATGCGGCTAGTGAGAGCAGCAATAACCCCCCTTAAGCCCAATTTATACTTCTGCGTCGAACTTACGCCGTAGCTACGTCGTAGGCTGTGTGTAGCGCGCGTACCCTGACGTGCACCTCTCCAAAAATGTAACGCTGCGTCGGACCTACGCCAGAGCCTCTACGCTGTAGGCAACGCGTTGGTTTTCATTTATACTTCTGCGTCGTTGTCCGCGTTCACTCGCGCAGAGGGAGCATGTGAAACCCGAGGGAGCGGTCCTTGCAGACCAATCACAGCGCTTGTGTCCGCGTAGAGTTGACGCGTTGTTACATTTTTGGAGAGGTGCACGTCAGGGTACGCGCGCTACACACAGCCTACGACGTAGCTACGGCGTAAGTTCGACGCAGAAGTATAAATTGGGCTTTAGGGTAAACAGAACTTTTTTTAGTGGCTGTTAGATTCATTTGACCACATGAGCATTTACACTACGAAAGCAATGCGGTTGAATGTGTTTTCCACTACCTTTGGAAGTGTTTGAAAGTGAACAAGCTCAAAAATTTTAGACCCCGTTTACACCTGTAGTTCAACCAAAACGCATCTTGATACCAGGTGTGAACTGGGCCTAAAGACTGAAAAGTTTTTATGGGTTCTGGCCATTCATTTATACAACAGCTGCGTTTTGGGGGCCTGAAAATGCAAGCACTTGAAAACGATACCGTTATCGTCTCCGTGTAAACTACAAAAACGCAAATTTGTAAAAATGGCGACGTCACGCGCATGTGTTCAGTCTAAAGATGTATATAGTGTTTATTTGCAAAGTGACATCGCCAACTACTGGCCTGGCAACAGAATACATCATTTTTAGTCGTTTTCGTGGATCCATGTAATTTTTTCACCCAGATTTTTGATTTACTTGATTACAAACTAATTCTACTAAACAGTGAGGCACCTGAGGTATGAGTGACCCAAAGACTTGCAGAACTCCTCTAATGCTTCTGCTTTCTGTCCACCCATGTGTGAGGCAAAACCAGGCAAGAAAACCACTCCAGGACTCTTCCCCTTCAGCTTCCTGTAGGCCAGCTTTGGCAGATCGGGTCGTGTGGCATACTGGATTGTGCTCTTGTGTCGAACACCTAAAACAAAGCAAAAATGCTATTTTATTTAAATGCAATTTAAAGCCTAAGCATACCTAAAATAAGATATTACAAAAACACAATTCATTTTCTTCCTTGCAAGCTTTCTCTCTTTATTACAACAGCAACAACAAAACGATTTAACTTGATAACTGTAGTTGGTGGCGCTTGGATAGGAGACCAAACACGAATGACTTCTCCTCCGGTGTGTCAGCTGCCATCTCAGTCGCAGGTTTGCATGTTTTCTCCATTTTAGCAGAGTTCAAACTTCAATTACGAAATCGAAAACGGTGAGTTACATCAAGACATCACACACTGTGCTTTACTGAACATGCTGGCCACACCTCCAACATGAACGCCCCCTGGCCGCGACACATCGAAGCTCTTGCATAATTACGTTTCGTAAGGACTCTGCTTACCCGTAGAAACGTGCGGGAGAATAGTGAATTTCCGGACGTTTATTTTAAGAACATTTGAGCAATTTCTGAGCACAGTAGACGCCATACTGCCCCGCTCTCTGCGGAGACACAGGAATCCAGTCTGAATAGTGTCCTGAAGGAGCCTGAGACCCGACCGCACATCACTGCTCCCTGCTGCCGTGGAGCGCCAGTGACACACGCACACACACAGTTTGTTTACCCTAAACAGTATGTGAGATTACAGTTTTTCTCAGTCGCTTTGGTGCATTTCTCACATCACTATTTACATTTGCACAACAGTTAATGCAGTTCTCAAAACAATTAGCACAAACTGCAAAACCTAGTTGATAACCTGCAAAAGCGTGTCACTTGCTCAAAATGGATAGCCCATTCCTCAAAAGCAAGTATTTATGTCAATGAAAGTGTCAGTGTCATCAAGATGAAAAGTCCTGACACCATTGTTTATGAACAAGATAGTCAAATGGCTTTGTCATGTTTTCATTATGACAGTTTACTCTGTAAATGTTTTCCAATGCAAAAAAGTCAGATCTTGGTGACACTACCTGAAAATGCTCAAGACAGCACTAAATACTATTTGCACAGCCTTTTGAAAAATACAGTAAAGTTACACATTACTGTATTTAGTGATGTAACTGAGTACAAGACACTGAATATGTATGTTTCACATTTTTACTGCATATGCTCTTTGCAATTCTAATTTGTTCACAGCATTGTGCAACAGAAAAAAATACACCCTTATTTACAACAAACATAAACTCCCTTTGGGTAGAGCTGTGCACAACTGTAAACAATATTGCAGTACATATTGGAACTGAACATACAGCATACATAGTACTGTAATCATTCATGCACATCCAGACGTACCTCATCAGTGAAAGCTGAGATTCACCTGAGAGAAATTGTTCAATTTAGGAGACATTTTCAGAAAAAAAAAAGATTTAAAAAAATTTGTACAATTTACTTGACAGATTTTGACAACTAGTTCAACATTTTTGTATGTAATGACTCAAGCAATGAAATGAGGACTATTAGTTTTATATGGAATGACTACTCAGCATTCACAAGTATAGTTAATTTTGACTGACATGACATAAGCAAATGATAATGTTATAAAACAGCAGGGAGTTGTATGAAAGCAATCAGGGACGTGGGAACTATATTGTGAGAGGGGGGGCGGGATTCTTGGGGGGGGGGTGCTTGGGGTTCAAGGCGACTTATTTAGAATGTCACTTTATGGTTTCCATGGTGACGCGTCATTGCTTGTCACGTGACACACCGCAGCAGCAACAGAGCTGAATGAATGATGATCTGCTTTTATGCCATTTTTTCCCTTTTTTATTCAGAATATTCACAAATGTGTTAGCTATGGCATGAAATATCTGATATTCCGATTGTCAAATACATGCAAGTGGAATGTTTTGTATTGTTGTATTGTTGTTTAAACACCTTTATAACGATCGCATCGCGTTAGTTGAGCTGTATGCGCGATGGGCGGCGCCATGTTAATTTGTGCCGCAGACGCAGGTCAGAGAATCGGATCTGTTGGATTTACAACACGTGAATTCATCCACTTCTCCCGAAATACTTAAAAGTAAGTGGCTGG
>NC_138225.1:50523888-50611388 GCF_964197995.2 Scardinius erythrophthalmus
GAAGAAAGACAAGGGCGAGTCTGCTAGATGGGGGTCTGTTGACTCAAGCGGCCCTCGAGCGTCAGGCAAGCCCTCTCAGCAGCCCCTGTCAGGGTCACGTCAACAATTCGCCTTTCTTCCCCTAAAAAGACACTGTAGCCCTTTTTTGCTTCAATGAATTGATCGGCGCAAAATTAAGAATAAATAAATTGAGAATTTTGAGCAGCATGCAGGCTTTAAACTCCCCCAGGGCGCACGTACCCCCGGGCTATTGAGCGGATAAAGGGCGCTTTGCAGAGGACGCACGGTGCAAAATGAGACTGTATGGTGTAATTAACAAAATGGCCTAATCCTATATCTTCACAAATGCAAATATTAGAGTTTTGTTAAAAATGTTTAAGTGAACAATTAAAGGAGAGTTTTCCACGAGCAATCCGGGATCCCGAAGACACAATGACTGGAATAATTTAGTAAATGTGCCCGATCTTACCAGACCCTTTGTTGACACCGATAGCTGATGATAAATTCCCAGCAAAGGAAATAACATTTAAAACCAATTCAATTATTTAAATGAAGATTTAAAGTGCCATGGTATAATGGAGCAGGGCGCACCGAGTCCAGCGTCCAAGAGTGCGGTATGGCGCTTTGCTAAAAATGTAATGTGAGCTCCAGTTCTGGTGCGCGTGAAGGAGATGAAAAATACAAATGAATGGGAAATAGCCTTTTTACGTAGGCCTAAATAAAATAACTTGTGATATATATATATATATTTTTTCACAGAACGCAAGCCCGCATGTCTTTCTTAAATTGTTAGGGATATTAGTTTCTGATGTCGACACGAATGATCATTTATTTATTTATTTTTTAGCAAAACTAGCTACTTTTTTGAATAAATAACCAATTCATATTATAGTTAGGCTATATGAGTTTTGAAACCAAATGGTCGTTTTTATTAAACGCAACAAGCGAACACAATAATCACCCTCATCATCATCATCATCACCAAGTGTCCGCTTAGACCCCTTTAAATAAATTTAAATACAAACATCGATTAATCTGTCTCGTTGACTCGCATATTTTATTCATTTGCGCATTATTGTCTGTGTATTAATACACTACTTTGGGTTTTATTAACCCGCTCTCACGAGACTGTTAAGAACCGTGCGCTAAAGGGCTCAGTGTTTAACGGAGAGGCCCCGCGCCTGGGGGACACCAGGCGCTTTCAGCTACGTCCCCAGGGAATGCCACAGGGAACCCGATGAATACGCGTCTCTTTGGACTTCTTGACGGAGATCGATCCCGATGCACTTGAGTTGTAAATAGAGGAGCGCGGTGATCCAGTGATTTAGATAAGCGCGCAAACTCTCCGCGCACCCGAACTCTCACAACGATAGTGTTTTAAAAGGTCTAAATCTTTTATCAGTTGTCATCTTTACTTAAACACGGTCATCTGTTACAGACGGCCACAGACACTCATATTTCTTCCCTTTAAAGACATTATAAATGTTTTTTTATTTATTTGTTGGATTGCGCTCAACGCGCGCGCTTGTCACCTTAGCGAGTATTAAATTACGCCTCGAGGTTTACTTCCCTTGGCGAAGACTTTATATGTAAATATACATGATGCTATATATAAAATACATTAATTTAAAATTGCAGAACATTACAACCCTTCATTGCGCACGCTTTATGGATACTTTCCCCTGAATAATCACCATAGTCCCAGCGCATTTATAAAGTGTCACGTATCCTTGCAGTCATGATTAAGCATATGTTTTTGCGTATACGTGTTTTATTTGTTAGTTTTTTTGGGGAAACAAAACTGATTACATTTAATATTGCACGAAGATGCGCAGAACTTCTAGTGTTTTCATCCGCTATTTCGGATTTACACTTTTCCAAGTCACACGCGTAAGAGAAAGTTTTCTGTCTGACGCTGAATTATTAAAATGAGGGATTTTACGCATGAATATTATTAAAATCTGTTACGATTCATAAGAAAATGCAAGCCTTATAAATTATAACCTTAGAAGGCTCGATCTTATTAGGAAGAAGAAAAAAAGAGAAAGTCATGTGTGGCTTTTGTTGCTTTCAATATGACAGGTTCGCCCTGCTTGTGAGTTGTATTGGATAATATGCTTGTAAAACCAACTGATACGAGACAAATTGTGTCACTAAGAAATATTCTTTATTTTCAGCATTAAGGTTTTTTAAATAAATAAATATTCTCATTACAATAAAAGTACAACAAATTCTGTCACTGAAGTGACGTACATATCAGATACATCCCATATTTCCATTCTGTCCCCAAAAAATGTGCTTAAAGCTACCCTGTACTCACCATCCATACAAACAAATCTGAATATCTTCTAAAAAATAATATACAAATACAAATTAAAAAGTCAGTCGAATCAGCTTTGTTCACGTTGGACTGATTTTCAAATCTTTTGGTGACAGGAAATGTATTTGGATGCGGAACTACGGTCTTAAGTTGTTTTCAGAAAAAAAAACTACCAACATAGAACATGTATACAAATATACAACATTAAAGGGATACACAGACCCCGAACATATATAAAGTTTTTCTTCTCTCTCGCTATTTACAGGTGACGGCGCGCGCGTCGCTTTTTGGCTGCATTCAGGATCACTGGAGTCAGTGGCGCACAGAGTCTTTTGAGGTGGTGGTTATGAGCAGTGCGCAAAGAGTTCACGGGCTAACGGACAGATCTGCGTCCTCTTTTTCTGATGTCGGGGGTGACATGGGAAGGTCATCCTCTTCCTCAGAGCACCGGGCGGAGGACAGGGACGACGAGCACTTGCAGTTGTGCGCGCCAGTCCTGTGGGAGCCGCTTTTGCCTTCTTTTTTGTGCTTGACGCGGCGGTTCTGGAACCAAATCTTGACTTGCTTCTCGGACAGATTGAGGTAAGTTGCGATCTCTATGCGCCGAAGTCTCGAAAGGTACATGTTGGAGGTGAACTCCCTTTCCAACTCCAGGAGTTGCGTGCTGGTGAACGCAGTGCGCATGCGCTTGCTGCTCTGAAGTTGACTGCTGTTATTCTCTGTTGGAAAGACAAAAAGTTGAGTCAATTGTCAATTGCAGTTGAGGATGTGGGTGACATTAAAACAGAAAAGAAGTTACAAAAGTTGACTTTTTAGGATGTCTGGCACAACCGACTCACCTATGGATATGCAGTGGAACTGTCGTGGATCTGGAACCGGATAAGTGGCTTGGTATAACCCCGAGCCGCTGAGGTTTACGCCGCTGGATGTGGAATGCTGTCTGGAGAGCGCGGTGTGACAGTACTGGGAGCTGAAGGCAGGAAAGGAAGCCTTGATGAGCGGTAGCGCTGGAGGAGACGAGTGGAGCTGAGATGTGACGCACAGCGGGCAAAAGCACAGCAAACCCGCTTTTCGAGAGTGGCAGGAGCCGGCGGAGAGACCGTGGAGTGGATGAGACGGATGCATCGCGTAAGGAAACAACGGCGGGCTGTTCTCGGTTCCTTTTTCGCTGTTCTCCCTCAAAATCAAGGAATCCACAAGAAAAGATCTAGGCATCTTGGCAGCCCCGTGTGTCTTCACCTAATATCTGAGAGTTTGTAAAAGTTTCTCTTTGTCAGTCTCGTACCTAAGGCTGGATGGCTGAATGGTGCTGAAGAGAAAGTGTTCCTGCTTAAATAGTTGGAGAGCCAGTGCGCCCATGTGACGGTTACGCTGAGAGCTCTCAATAGGGTTTTGTGCCTTTTCTCTCGGCATTCACTCTGCACGCTTCCCTATTATTTCACTTGTTAACTAAATGAACTGCATAATGTAGTCTATTCTTGTCAGCCCCACCCACACTGCAAGAGGCGGTACTGCCCCTTCTCCCTTTTAAAAAATACCCACGTTTTATACTATTACTCTTTAGTGTCGTTTTAAACTTTATTTTCTTTCTCACGCGATCACATGGACACTATTGCTCTTTTAATTAATTTCATTCAAAGAGGCTCGTCATTTGTTCAGCGTGAACTCATTAGACATTCTGTGCAAATGACGTGCGTCACGAGGCGCATCGGCCCGGATCCACCTGCAACTCAGCCCATCATTAAGTATTATAACTACAATTATAGGACTGTCTCTGAGAGAGTGTTTCAGGGGTATTCTACAAATTAGATTGCATTATTTGTTGTCTATTATATTGAAATAATCTCTTCATAGTTGTGGATAGAACACAGCTGTCAAATCTGATAAAAGTTTTGTTTTTGAAACGGGACTTTTCCTTCACGAACCAAAAATTCGAATTCAGATATCGATCGTTTGCTTCATTCATTCAGGATGTTATTTTTCACTTAGTTTTTTTTCCCCTTGAACTCTATGCCCGTTTTTATTATTTTACCTTTACAGGTAGCCTATACTTTTATTTAACGAAGATACTAAATTGATACATGTAAATTGATACTGTTTTAGTGAAACTTTGTATTTGGATTATATTCGATACATCCTCTGTTTTGGATGCACACAATGCAGAACAATTTCGAGTATTTCTAAAACCATACTTTAATCATATTTTACAACAAGAACTATTAAAACATAGGGTTCTAAGGCAAATGTAGGCTATCATTTCCAGAGAGAGAGAGAGAGAGAGAGAGAGAGAGAGAGAGAGAGAGAGAGAGAGAGAGAGAGAGAGAGAGAGAGAGAGAGAGACGCGTCGCGTCACAACCTCAAAGCGATGAGGTTAAAAAACAGTGATTAATTCCTGCGCGCGGGCCCCCGCAGAGTCCGGGAAGGAATATATAAAAATAACCAGGTTTTCACTCTCCCAGCCCTTATTGAATGTCATTGTGGAGAGTTTTCAATGCGAGAGAGAAAGGCTCGAATTAAAGTGTGTGACAGCGGCGGACAAAGTGGCACAAAGCCGACTCTGTCAGTGAGGGCCCGAATGCACGGCGAGTGAAAGCCCCTGCCCGCCGCGCCCTGATTGAATTAAGTAATAGGAAAACAGTTTCTTTCACTTTAGGTTTGCTAAACAAGATGTTCAAAGGAAAAGGGGATTCTAATGTGTGAGTAAACATCGAAACGTGGATTCAACGTTTTAATTGGAATATATTTTAAAGTTCGAAATCATTACTAAGTGCATGGAGAGCCAAAGACAACGCATTATGTAGGTATAGACTCTGAATAACATAACATAGACATAAAAAAGAAAGAGATACATCACTAGACTAGCTAAATTTCATTTCAGTGAGACGACATTCTCAAAGCAACAGAGATGTTATGTGTACCTCATGTTTAGGCTAAATGTAAACAATCTGAAACACCGCATTACAAATTTAATTGATTTTCAGTCACTTTAATTCTTTCAGGGAGGGTTAAGGCCCATTGAAGTGGCTTGGAAAGAGTTGCTTTATTCAAGGTGTTGACATCATTTCCACTAAAACAGGAAGACAGGGCAGAATCGAAAAGCTCCTCCCCCTTTAAAAAAAAAAATAGCCAGTAGTGTTTGTTTATATCACCGATCAGCCATAGCCGTTGAGCTCTGTAAAGCCGCAGTTTCCTCCTAATAGTTTGCACTCCTAATCTCCTCCATATTGCTTTAAAATATAGCATTCTGTGGCGGTTCCAGTGACACTAACGATAGTGTGTGAACAAGTGACCGATTTTAGCCAGCTTCAGCTCTTATAGTGTAGGGCGGGATGCTTCAGATTCTAGAGAGCATTTGATTGGACAGAAAATCTGATGAGAAGCTGAAGTGCAGAGTGATGTCTTCAAAATCATTGATCCATATTGGCGGAAGTGAGAGACTGCTTAAATCTTCCAAATGCACATTTTGTCATTGTTTTGGAGCACACTTTACAAAAAACAGTAAGGCTAACATATTTATTCTAAAAGCCAAAAAACTTCCATTTTGATTTCATGGGGACTTTAACTAACATCCTTTATGCTACAACGTATACAGTTTACTTTTTCAACTCTAAAATACTACCAAAAAAAAATCTGATCGTCAGGTTTGCAAACCAGGCTTGCAGTGAAAGCTTCGATCATCTCTAAATGCACACTACGGATGATGATGGAGGCAACAAAACAGCATACCGTGCCGTTTACTGGACCGTATCAGAGGTATACGTATATGACCCCAACATACGTCGCTAATATCAATCCGGATGGTTCTTGACAAATGCAACAATTATTCTTTCCCTGTATCCTATATCCCCGGAACCGGGCCGGCTCGCCTAATAGAAAGCTCTTGTGTTCAGAACCGCCTGGAGCCTGATGGTAATGGACTGTATAGGCCCAGCCATTTGTTTTATTTTCTGGAAAATGACGAGGGACCCTCGTCTATCGCTCCCTCCCACCAATCCTCACTCCACTGGAATCACCACTCGACTCACATAAGGGGTATAATTTGGTTGCAACTTTGCAGCACCATAATAGTAGGTCTTTGCCAGATAAATTAGGAGCAATTAAACCCTTAAACAAGCAGCAGGTACAGAGTCACACGGACAAGAGCCTGTTATCCGATAGGGAGTGAAAGAGGGATGGTGAGATGGGGGATTGAGCCTTTCATTTTCCTCGACACCGCATGCCAGGCGCGCACCATTAACTAATTGGAGAGTGAGCTTCTATACCCGTGCCCCACCAGACCTTGTTTTATTCCAAGTCAATAATTACCAAAATGGCTTGATGATGTTATTATAATGTAAAGCGGACTTAATATCAAGACATTTTGCTTTATTTTGATAACATCGATTACTGCCATTAGAGTCTCCTTGGGGATTAGTTAGTTCGACTATGTAACCAAGTTTCAATTAGGGTAGCCTACAACAGGGCTAAAGGCGCACCGGGGTAAACGGCGCCTTTGGTTTTATTTTCCTCCTAACCACTAGATGGCACAAAACTCGCAGCACTTTCCCCAACATCGAGATTTGGCTGATCCTTGACACTCTGCTAACTTGATCTATAGTATTTGATGTTCTTTCAAATGTTGTAGATTTTAGTAGAAAACGAGAATCGCTAAAATTATTGAATATATTTCAAGACACAGTTTTTCAATAACGGAAGAACATGTAAAAGTATTGGTGTAAAAAGCGCCCCAAAGGTACAATAATTAACATGACTTTTCCATTTGTTTGCATGCATTGTTAGATTCAGATGGTAAATATCATATATTAGGTTGGGTGTCCACTTTAGAGATAATCACCATATTTAGAATGAAACCATCATCTTTAAAATCATATCATATAATAAAATAAAATAACAAAACTGTTGAAATATGTATTACAAAATATATATTATTACTACTATAAAGGTATTAAACCTTTAATATTAGGTAGCCTTTAATAGGTAAATATTACATTATTATGGGATCTTCTTCAATGCTTTCAGAATCTTTACTTAAGTTTGTTTCTGTTTTTTTGAATGAACAGATTTTATTGACAGTATAGAACAAAAATTAATTATTTTATTAATCAAAATAAACAGAAAATAGTACAAACTTTGCTAAAGTGGTTAATTTGAGCAAGCATTAACTTAGAGATTATTCAAAAGATATTATTTTAGCTAAAGTATTAGTGTAAATAATTTGGGTCTGTGGGGTAAAAGGTCCACCTCTTACATTTATACGATTTTTAAACGAAATAAACGACAAAATCTGTTGCTCCATAAATATTCAAAACAAACATATATATTTTTTTCTGCAATCATACACTACATTTTTTCTTAAGGTGTGCTTTTAGTTTAGCCCCGTTGTAATCTATTTTAAAATAGTTTCTCTCTTGTTTGATTTTGAGTCATTGTAGTTTCCATGGAGAAGCACCTGCGATCTCTTTATCAGCGAGTGAGTGCTTCTGCTCAGGGAAGCTCATCCTCATTTGTACTCTCGACTGGAGACCGACAAATAAGTTTGACCTCCGCGGAGGAGACGCACACTGCCCTCCAGAGGAGCTCTCCTAAAGCGCAGGACAACCGCGGAGCGGGACGCGCGTCAAGCGCGTCGTTTGAAATATAGAAATATATAATCACATCAATCCTGGATTGTGTGAAATAATCTGAACAATATTCGTGATGATAGTCGTGGTTATTAAATAGCCAAATTTGAATTATTGGATTATTTGGCTATATTTATAATCATCTACTACCAACACATTAATTCAGTTTGTTATATGGTACGCCAACAAAGTAATCTTTGAGCGCATAGTTTTTACATTTCTAAAAATTGTTTTTAGAAAGCTTCATTAACTGTGTCCAGAATCACTGAATTAAATGAGAATAAATCGGTAACACTTTACAGTAAGGTTTCATTAACAACAATAATTACTTCTTCAGCATTTAATGTGATTTAATATTAATTTCAACATTTACTATTAAAATCAAAATTGTTAACTTTAGTTAATGCACTGTGAAGTGACAAACAATGCACAACTGGATTTGTATTAACTATACCATTAACAAAGATACTGTAACAAAAGTATCGCTCATAATGCATGAAATAATGTTAACAAATGAACCTTTATTGTAAAGTGTTACCAATAAATCAAATAAAGCAAGAGGGGAGTCATAGCTGTAATGTTGGCTAATCAACAAATAAATGCATCATTGATAATCTCTACCCTCATGAATTCATACCTCAGCCTTGACAAAAGTTGAAAATATCAATAATAAAACCCCATTTAGCTCCTCAAGTCATGCCTGGGGCTCTTCTGGGATGTTGTTTTGTTCTGCAGGCCTGCAGCTGCCAGATTCACCAGGCTCCTTTCTCACACCATTTGTTTTCTCCCCTCTCAATTGTGAGTAATAAAATAAAATTAAGTGAGCATTAAGTTCATTGGGTTTGGGGGTCAATGGCTTCCGTATGGTGTGAATTATTCATGGTTGGAGACTGTATTGGTTAGAGACAGGTTGAAGTGCATGCTGGTCCTGTTGCCCCCACTTGTCTGTGTGGAGGGATCTGTCGTGAGCTAACAGTGAAACAGGATTTAGAGTCCCACTGGGATTTGGCGTAGCTGGACGGGGCGCTGTGATGTCTGTGGTCCCCCTCCTAGATCCAGCCCTGGGGCGATGACACAGACTGCAGGTTTATACGGGATGGCTGCTGAAAAGGTCTGAAAAGTATCTTTCATTTGCTGCTCAGCCACCAGCCCTTGTTGCAGTTCATTATACCTAACCGAGAGGCCGGTGTTATATTGTCATACCGAACTATAATACGTCCACGACCAAACACCAGATGGTACGAAAGCACATGTTAACATCAGATGGAAATAATCTTGTCTTTGTGCATCCATGACATTATTGTGTTTCAAAAACATTTCTCATGGTTGCATTTCTCATTGCAAGTATATCAAAATGGCCCGATAATGATCATTTTTAATTCATTGGTGATAAAAGCTTTCATTTTAAGCTAATTAAATGTAATTATGTTAATTTATACAATATCAAATTGCAAGGCAATGCAGTGCAAAACGCAACAGTTATCATTCAACCAGCGTCATTGAGAGATTTATCAGCTTTACCTACAGCATATGAATATTATACTTTTTTGATTTTAAAAAATGCTTCCATGTCAGTAAATAATATAAACTAAGGGATGTTTGTTTACAAGAGGGATCTGCACTTAAAATGCTTGAACTTAAAATGAGGCATTTTTGACCTTCGCGAGGACAGATTATTTTAATGTAATTAAGTGTCATTAAGTAATCATCTTTTAGGCCAATTTCTTAAATTTAAACAATAAATTCAATTAGAATAAGACACTATAGGGCTGTTACCAAATGAATGAAATCAGTACCAACAAAATCCATTACTGAACTGCAGAGGCTGCATCTGAAGTGACATTTAGTATTTACACAAGCTGTTTAATGCAGCTCAGAGGGCATGAACACATTTACACAGCAAAAATATTACATTTTGAATATAGACATATGAAATGATGGATAAAATGAATTGTTTTTAAATATGAAACTAAAACCGCCAGTAGGTGGCAGCAATGAGTAAGTCATTGAATGGTTCATTCATACGGCCGATTCATTCAGGAACGAATCCTAAATCACATTCTCTCTGTGTAGGTACTTGTTTCGATTAAGGATTTACTATAGTGGCTGTTTCAAAAATTAAGTTCTATATATAGTATGAATGTGTAGTGTGAATGTAATACAGGTGTACTGCATTCATCATGTTGTCATTGTCATGTGCCCTAGTCAGTTGTGTTGCTTCACTGCCATTCATAAATCCTCTCCTGTGGCCTCATAGGATAGTAAAGTGTCCATCATATGCAATCATCCGGGTACTTTAAACCGGGGTCCTGACTCTCTGTGGTCATTAAAAATCCCAGGATGTCCTTCGAAAAAGAGTAGGGGTGTAACCCCGGCATCCTGGCCAAATTTGCCCCTTGGCCTCTGTCCATCATGGCCTCCTAATCATCCCCATATACTGATTGGCTTCATCACTGTCTCCTCTCCACCAGTAAGCTGGTGTGTGGTGGGCGTTCTGGTGCACTATGGCTGCCGTCGCATCATCCAGGTGGTGCTGCACATTGGTGGTGGTTGTGGAGATTCCCACTTCCATGTAAAGCGCTTTGAGTACCTAGAAAAGCGCTATATAAATGTAATAAATTATTATTATTACTTTTTGCCAACTGTTTTATGAATGCTATGAATTTGGACTGCTCTGTCCAGATTCTGTTTTTGCCTTCTGTATTATAGTGAAGTGTGCATATTTAGATGCAGCCGTTGACTTTATGAATGGGTTTATTTAGATGCAGCCGTTGACTTTATGAATGGGTCATTGAATCATTCGCTCAACCGATTCATTCAAAACGTATATTCATTCAGTAACGAAACACCAATGTGTTGCCCGGAGACACATCGGTTCTGCTGTTGGTGAAAAAACATCACATTTGCAATCATGTTGATATTAGGGAAAAACAGCACTCTTGCTAACGTAACATTGCTTAACTATACAAAAATAATAATAATAATAATAAAAAAAATAATAACTCTTACTAGGGATTTAAAAATAAAATCATTTAGCTCCCCAAGCCCCTGTTAATTTCCAGCCCTGACTCAAACACTTTTCTGGCATGAAAATATATACACTGTCAAAATGAAGACAAAAAGTATTTGTAAAAATGGTTGTCAAAAAAACATGTCCACAGTCCATACTCAGCTGGACACCTGTGTGAACTTGAGAACTGACTTCATACATCCACTGACAATCACATCAAACAGAAACCTAAAGCTAGCCCTGAAAAAGTATTTAATGCAATGACATTTTGACGTGTGTTTTAAGTGTCCACATACCTTTTGGGGCCAATGTATTTAAAATGGCTTATTTGCACATTTTGAACATTTATTACAAAGAAAATTATTTATTTAATAGGCTTTCCCACAATTCATAAATACTAATCATACGATTATATTTTTGAAACACAGAACATGGATATCAATGCATTTTGAGTCTCTACAAAATCACAGGGTTATGTGGAAACATTTAGAAGAACAAGCCCCGACATACTGTTGTGTGTAAATATTATTCTTTTATTTGTTGTCTCATAGTGTAAGTTGCATGATTTAGCTAAATAAAATATTTTTGTTAAACTTTATTTCGATAGTTTACTTCTTCGAACTATAAATAACTTTGCAATATGTCACCTAACTCATTAATTTGCAACTTCATGTCAACTAACTTTCACTTTAGTATTAGTCGACTGTTAGGTTGAGGTTAGTAAAATAAGTTGACACGTACTTTCAAAGCTACTTATAGTAAAATGTCTAAAGTAGACTATAGAAATAAAGTGTTACCATATATTTAGTACATTTTTAACAATTTGTTAATAGTGCCAAAGTTTACAATTTCCTGATATCCGGCTAACAATATCAAATTAAGGGAGCCCACATTACTTTTTAAAATACCATTGTATTAACAGATCATGTCAAAGATTTTAATATCTCATTGTGAATTTGAATTGCCATTTGATGTGAATCCATTTGTTATGGTACAGCAAGGATTGAGAAGTCATCTTTTTCCCCCCATTCTGTGTTAAAAGCTCTGACACATGCTTCAAAAGGGGTTTGTCTTTATCCATGGAAGTTAGTTTCCAATTCAGTGGACATTTGGTCTTTAAAAAAATGGTGGGTCAAACCAATGAATTTAATGAACTCTCCAACACAAAGAAAGTGTTTTGCCATTTGAACCCTCATAAAGGCGGATAGGCAGGTCAGCAAAGTTCTTTCAAGAGGTTTGTACACATATGTGACAATGTTGAGAATGCAGACCTCTTCAGTGTCCCCATTGACAAGATTGTTCAAAGTGTTGAGGACGGCAGTGATGGTCCTGTCATCCGAGGTTTCGCTATTGTTCTCCCAATTTGAGCCAGTTCCTTTTTCACTGCCCAAAACACTCCCGCACAACAAAAGTCAAGGAATGCAAACCACATTTTCCACCTCTCAAGAGTGACTGGCCAAGCAAAACCAGTCTGAGAAGCTCTTCAGATGGTTGTAGCATACAGAAAACTGTGTTTGACTTTTCTCATCATTTCCCTTTTTTATTTCCCCCTCCTCTGTTTTCCCCCCTTAAATCTTCCTTTAATGGCCTGTCCTGCAGCATCTTCCTTCCCTTATTCTTTCCCTCTTTTGGGAAGAGATGGTGGGAGGAGTAGAGAGAGGGATCAAAAGGGAGGTACAGGATAGGAATAAAGGATGACGGATGGGAGGGAGTTTGATTCGAATCACCTGCTCTCTGATGTCCGTGTTTAAAACAATAGTTTTTACTGTTTTTTAACATGTGCTGTTGTTACTTAAAGAGCTGTTTCTGCTATTTCTAATAAATATATTGTTCATGTAATGTATCAGGTTGATTTAATCATATTTACTTATTTTGACTAGAGAAAAAAAAACAGTTTGATGCTACCACATTTGTAGGTTACTCGATAAAACTAATTTAGTTTCTGTTAACGTGTTCAGTGTTGGGTAAAGTTACCTTTAAAAGTAATGCATTACAATATTAAAGGTGGCATAAGCAATATTTTTAAAAAAAATTAACGTACAGTACACAATAGTAATTACAAAGAGTTGGTTGTTAGTTTCAAACAGCACAGCAGCTCCAGACACACAATGACACTCAAACCCAGTGTTACTCAGTGTAACTCAGTGTTACCCAGTTTTACTCAGTGTTACCCAGCATTACACAGTGTTACTCAGCGTTACTCAGCATTACCCAGTGTTACTCAGCGTTACCCAGTGTTACTCAGTGTTACACAGCGTTACTCAGCATTACCCAGTGTTATCCAGTGTTACTCAGCGTTACTCAGTGTTACACAGCGTTATTCAGTGTTACTCAGCGTTACCCAGTGTAACTCAATGTAACTCAGTGTTACCCAGCGTTACTCAGTGTAACTCAGTGTTACCCAGCGTTACTCAGTGTTACCCAGCGTTACTCAGTGTAACTCAGTGTTACCCAGCGTTACTCAGTGTTACTCAGCGTTACCCAGCGTTATCCAGTGTTACCCAGCGTTACCCAGTGTTACTCAGTGTTACTCAGTGTAACTCAGTGTTACCCAGCGTTACTCAGTGTTACTCAGTGTTACTCAGTGTTACTCAGCGTTACTCAGTGTTACTCAGCGTTATCCAGTGTTACTCAGCGTTACTCAGTGTTACCCAGCGTTACTCAGTGTAACTCAGTGTTACCCAGCGTTACTCAGTGTTACTCAGTGTTACTCAGTGTTACTCAGTGTAACTCAGTGTTACCCAGCGTTATCCAGTGTTACTCAGCGTTACTCAGTGTTACCCAGCGTTACTCAGTGTAACTCAGCGTTACCCAGCGTTATCCAGTGTTACCCAGCGTTACCCAGTGTTACTCAGTGTTACTCAGTGTAACTCAGTGTTACCCAGCGTTACTCAGTGTTACTCAGTGTTACTCAGTGTTACTCAGCGTTACTCAGCGTTACCCAGCGTTATCCAGTGTTACTCAGCGTTACTCAGTGTTACCCAGCGTTACTCAGTGTAACTCAGTGTTACCCAGCGTTACTCAGTGTTACTCAGTGTTACTCAGTGTTACTCAGCGTTACTCAGTGTTACTCAGTGTTACTCAGCGTTACCCAGTGTTACTCAGTGTTACACAGCGTTACTCAGTGTTACTCAGTGTTACTCAGCGTTACCCAGTGTTACTCAGTGTTACCCAGCGTTACTCAGTGTTACTCAGCGTTAACCAGTGTTACCCAGCGTTACTCAGTGTTACTCAGCGTTACCCAGCGTTACTCAGTGTTACACAGCGTTACTCAGTGTTACTCAGCGTTACCCAGTGTTACCCAGCGTTACCCAGTGTTACTCAGCGTTACTCAGTGTTACTCAGCGTTACTCAGTGTTACACAGCGTTACTCAGTGTTACTCAGCGTTACCCAGTGTTACTCAGCGTTACTCAGCGTTACCCAGTGTTACTCAGTGTTACTCAGTGTTACTCAGCATTAATCAGCGTTACCCAGTGTTACTCAGCGTTACTCAGTGTTACACAGTGTTACTCAGCGTTACTCAGCATTACTCAGCGTTACACAGCGTTACTCAGTGTTACTCAGCGTTACCCAGTGTTACTCAGCGTTACCCAGCGTTACCCAGTGTTACTCAGTGTTACTCAGCGTTACCCAGCGTTACCCAGTGTTACTCAGTGTTACTCAGCGTTACCCAGTGTTACTCAGCGTTACTCAGCGTTACACAGCGTTACTCAGTGTTACTCAGCGTTACCCAGTGTTACTCAGCGTTACTCAGCGTTACCCAGTGTTACTCAGTGTTACTCAGCATTAATCAGCGTTACCCAGTGTTACTCAGCGTTACTCAGTGTTACACAGTGTTACTCAGTGTTACTCAGCGTTACTCAGCGTTACCCAGTGTTACTCAGTGTTACTCAGCATTAATCAGCGTTACCCAGTGTTACTCAGCGTTACTCAGCGTTACTCAGCGTTACACAGCGTTACTCAGTGTTACTCAGCGTTACCCAGTGTTACTCAGCGTTACCCAGCGTTACCCAGTGTTACTCAGTGTTACTCAGCGTTACCCAGTGTTACACAGCGTTACCCAGTGTTACTCAGCGTTACCCAGCGTTACCCAGTGTTACACAGTGTTACTCAGTGTTACTCAGCGTTACTCAGCGTTACACAGCGTTACCCAGTGTTACACAGTGTTACTCAGCGTTACTCAGCGTTACTCAGCGTTACTCAGCGTTACACAGCGTTACTCAGTGTTACTCAGCGTTACCCAGCGTTACCCAGTGTTACACAGTGTTACTCAGCGTTACTCAGCGTTACTCAGCGTTACACAGCGTTACTCAGTGTTACTCAGCGTTACCCAGTGTTACTCAGCGTTACCCAGCGTTACCCAGTGTTACTCAGTGTTACACAGCGTTACTCAGTGTTACTCAGCGTTACCCAGCGTTACCCAGTGTTACACAGTGTTACTCAGCGTTACTCAGCGTTACACAGCGTTACTCAGTGTTACTCAGTGTTACACAGCGTTACTCAGTGTTACTCAGCGTTACCCAGTGTTACACAGTGTTACTCAGCGTTACTCAGCGTTACTCAGCGTTACACAGCGTTACCCAGTGTTACTCAGCGTTACCCAGCGTTACCCAGTGTTACACAGTGTTACTCAGCGTTACTCAGCGTTACACAGCGTTACCCAGTGTTACACAGTGTTACTCAGCGTTACTCAGCGTTACACAGCGTTACTCAGTGTTACTCAGCGTTACCCAGCGTTACCCAGTGTTACACAGTGTTACTCAGCGTTACTCAGCGTTACTCAGCGTTACACAGCGTTACTCAGTGTTACTCAGCGTTACCCAGTGTTACTCAGCGTTACCCAGCGTTACCCAGTGTTACTCAGTGTTACACAGCGTTACCCAGTGTTACTCAGCGTTACCCAGCGTTACCCAGTGTTACTCAGCGTTACCCAGCGTTACCCAGTGTTACACAGTGTTACTCAGCGTTACTCAGCGTTACTCAGCGTTACACAGCGTTACTCAGTGTTACTCAGCGTTACCCAGTGTTACTCAGCGTTACCCAGCGTTACCCAGTGTTACTCAGTGTTACACAGCGTTACTCAGTGTTACTCAGCGTTACCCAGTGTTACTCAGCGTTACCCAGCGTTACCCAGTGTTACACAGTGTTACTCAGTGTTACCCAGTGTTACTCAGCGTTACCCAGTGTTACTCAGTGTTACTCAGCATTAATCAGCGTTACCCAGTGTTACTCAGCGTTACTCAGCGTTACACAGCGTTACTCAGTGTTACTCAGCGTTACCCAGTGTTACTCAGCGTTACCCAGCGTTACTCAGCGTTACTCAGTGTTACTCAGCGTTACCCAGTGTTACACAGTGTTACTCAGCGTTACCCAGTGTTACTCAGCGTTACTCAGCGTTACACAGCGTTACTCAGCGTTACACAGCGTTACTCAGTGTTACACAGCGTTACTCAGTGTTACCCAGCGTTACCCAGTGTTACTCAGCGTTACTCAGCGTTACCCAGCGTTACCCAGTGTTACTCAGCGTTACTCAGCGTTACACAGCGTTACTCAGCGTTACACAGCGTTACTCAGTGTTACACAGCGTTACTCAGTGTTACCCAGCGTTACCCAGTGTTACTCAGCGTTACTCAGCGTTACCCAGCGTTACCCAGTGTTACTCAGCGTTACCCAGCGTTACCCAGTGTTACCCAGTGTTACTCAGTGTTACTCAGCGTTACTCAGCGTTACTCAGTGTTAATCAGTGTTAATCAGCGTTACCCAGTGTTACTCAGTGTTAGAGTGTTACTCAGCGTTACCCAGTGTTACTCAGTGTTACTCATCGTTACTCAGCGTTACTCAGTGTTACTCAGTGTTACTCAGCGTTAATCAGCGTTACCCAGTGTTACTCAGCGTTACTCAGTGTTACACAGTGTTAACGCGTTACTGTTACTCACGTGTAAAGCGAATCAAAGCAACATCCGGGTCTGTTTTCAGGCCTTCAGCGCTCTCTCTCCTTCTAGCTCTCTCCAGCGCTGGAAAGCTTTTCTAATATTTATGCGGGTCCTAAAGCTCTTGTCCATTCATAAGTCAAGTCAAGTCAAGTCAAGTTTATTTATATAGCGCTTTTCACAACACAGGTTGTATCAAAGCAGCTTCACAGTAATAAATTAGAACAATACATCAATGTTTGTTTCTAGTGGAACGTCTACGTTCGGTAATGCTGATCAATAGTATCATAACCCTTCATTCTCCAGTGATTTCTTCTGAGCTTTTCTCTTTTGTATTGTGCATCATCTCTATTTCTGCAGTCTTTCTTCAGGTCTCCCTTTTGCTCGTTCTCTCACCTCCACCGTTGTACGCCCTCTAATGCTGATTGGCTACACACGTTTGTTGTTGTTTGTTCGTGTGTAGGTCTGACTAACTTCCAAACAGCGCTTTTCAAATATCGCATTACTTAGTTACTTTTTATGGAATGCAATGTGTCAGTCAATAAAAAAATGAAAAAGTAAATTTGATATTTTGTAAATTTAAAAGTAATGCGTTACTTTACTAGTTACTTGAAAAAAAGTAATCTGATTACGTGACTCATGTTACTTGTAATACATTACGCCCAACACTGCCTGTGTTAAATTTCACAGCATAAGACAGGAAATTTGAGAACTGTTATTGTTCCAATGCAGAATTAATAAAAAGGACCATCATTTAATTCCAAAATTAATGTTAAACTTGTATGATATCAGTGGTCGATGCCAGTTCTAATACCATTAGTAGGGTGCATATAATTCGGATTTACTGAGTATAACATACATATGTGTTATTACAAAATGTATTCATATCAAATTAGACATGCGTAAAATCATTTTGCACTATTCAAAATTCACTAGGGGTAATAATGGAACAACAGTTTTAAAAAGGGATTTTCTCTATTATTTACAACAGGGTCTACATTTTCATGGGTTTAAATGAATTTTCGACTACTGAACATAACATTTTTGACAAGCCAAACCTGTCAGTCGTCTCTGAGTAACATGTAATTGATTTAAGCCACAAAATAAACATCATTCCTTAAAATAAGTATAATGAACTGTGCAAAAAGCACTTTGAACGTCTCCAGCTAGTTTTATGGTAGGACTTTATTTTGATGCTCCACTTTAGACATTCTACAAAACATTATAGGAACAATAAGTTATGGGTATAATAAGTATGTTTTAACATTGCTTTTTAACTCATCAAAGTTAAGCTAAGCAATTTTCAACTTTGTTTTATAAGTTATTCAAGATTCCACTCATTTTCTTAAGTCAGTTTAATGTAATTTAAGTTAAAATGACTTAAACATCCATGTTTATTGTACTTTAAGGCTGCAACTTTTCTTTTTTTTTTTTTTTTTTTTTTACAGTGTACAACTATATGTCAACTTAATCTACTAACCCAAACCCTAACACCAAACCCTAACCTAACAGTCTACTAATGCTCTAATGAGAGTTAGATGACATGTAGTTGCCAAGTTACTTACAGTTTGTAGAATATCTAAAATGGCCCATCGAAATAAAATGCAACCCGTTTTATAATTACCCCAAAAAATCAAATAGTTCACCCCACACGTATGTTATCATGTCCGTCAAAAGTTGGAATATATATCTAAAAACACTGATAAAATGCTTTCAGCATGCTGTCTGTCAGAGATAACATACATATTACATAATGCATGCGAGCATAAATTTGTTGTTCGCTCGCTGAAATTGAATTGGAAAAATCAGGGACGAAATACTTCACACTGCATTCTAAAGAGAATAATTTTTCTAAAAAAAAAACTTTGCCAGGTTAGTGAACATTGCTCAATATGTGTTGTTTTTGACAGACAACTACACATTCTGATTCTGACATTTCTGATTTGAATATTTTCAATAATTTTCTATTCTTGACTGTTTTTATTTTATAATTTTGGCAGTAGATAAAGTCGTCCAATTTGAATCTCATATGTTGATGTAATATAGGCTATATTATAAACTTGATCACTATATTCTCAGTTGTTTGAAAGGTTAAGGCAATAATCAAAGTTTTATAAAACGTTTCATTTTCCAGTAAAATATGATACATGTTTATATGGTTTGTTACAAGGGACAGTTCACCCAAAAATGAAAATTCAGTCAGAATTTACTCAACATCATTTCCACAGAAAAAAGAAAGGTTTGGAACGACATGAGGGTGAATAAATGATGACAAAATTTCATTTTTGGTTAAACTATCCCTTTGAGTTTTCAAACCATATATATTCTTTTCATATTATTCAGCATATGTTTTGCACGCAAATTTTTGAAAATCATTAGTTAAATTAAATTATTTACTGCAAGACTCATCGTTAAAATGAACAAAAACATGAATGGTTTTTCCATTGTATCGTGACCCGTGTTGTATTTGCTTGACTAAATGTGGAAAAAGTCCAAAAAGAAAGACTAAATATAAAAAAATAATTAGGAAACACTAAATAAAAGCGATGTTGTGGTGCCGTCCATCACAGCGCAGTGCTATGGCTGGGTTGTGTGTATCAGAGTCTGGCTGTACGGACAGCGGGTT
Source organism: Scardinius erythrophthalmus (assembly GCF_964197995.2). Classification (NCBI taxonomy): domain Eukaryota; kingdom Metazoa; phylum Chordata; class Actinopteri; order Cypriniformes; family Leuciscidae; genus Scardinius; species Scardinius erythrophthalmus. The sequence goes on from NC_138225.1 coordinate 50,543,397, forward strand.
GAAAGCTTCTCTCTCAGGGTAATAAATGAGAAATCTAAAAAGCCCCATTTGCATGTGCAATAAAAGCCCCCTGATTCATTTTCATAACCCAATATCCCCTTTTCTTCCCAAATCTCCATGGAGTGTTTTGTGTTTTAGGGCTGCCTTTTGTTTAAGATTTCCTTTGATTTTTTTTCTCCCTAGTTTCTTTCATTCCTGCATCTGACTTTTCCCCCTTTACTAATGACCAGGGCAACCTCTCTCTCCCTCTCTCTCTCCCTCTCTCTCTCTGTTTTTTGTGTGTGTATGCATGTGTGTGTGTGTGTGTGTGTGTGTGTGTGTGTTGAGTTATGACAACAGGCGGTGTTGCAGAGAAGGCCTGTGCTTGGGGTATAAAATTTGTTGGGTGTGTTTTTGTGTGGCTGCAGTGTGAACGGGTCAGTGGGCAAAAGCAGAGGCTCCCTGCCTTTCTGCAGATGCACTCTATTGAGGGGTCGACACGCGGCGGGACGGCGGGCCGCTGACGACCCCCTCCTCCTCTCCATCACCCTGGAAACCAGCTTTCAGTGGACCAGAGCAGACCAGGGGTGCAATGACACAGACCCAGATCCAGATGAAACCCGAACGGACCTCTGTGTGCCAAATAATACCCCATTTGTACCCAGTTTGTCTGACATAACAAGAGCCGCCGGCATCGCCATGACAGCTCATCATGAGAACGTCAGACCTTATAAATGAGTATTGTATTGTGCGGCCACCGTTCTCATGCATAGACCACACCAGAGAAACAACACACAGAGAGTACTGTCCACTTTACAAACAAAACTTGCACTTGTGTGATGACTATGACCCTTTTAATACCATTAGTAAAAAATGCAAGTTAAACAATCAAAGTTTTGGCAAAGCATAACATCTGAATGGAAGCAATAAATATGTTATATGTGACTGAATCATAATTCACTAGTATTGCACACAACACACCCCAGCGCCCCCTAAAAAAGATTGTGTAATTACATTGGAAATAAAAAAAAACTTAAGGTGGTTATTAATGGAAGTCTGTTCACACAGGATCAATCCTAGCATCACATATAGAAAAGTTCTACTACATTTTGACAACAAGAAAGAGTCCATTTGTCTGACTTATGCATGTGTAGAATGTCTGTAGAGTGCTGTATTTTTGTAGGCCAAAACCCTCGAAACGAGTTAGCATTTTAGCACACCACCCTGAAGTCAATGGGTTTTTGGTTAAGAGCCTGAAATAATAATTCATTTTTTAAAGCATTTACTTGTCTTGAAAAGGGCGGTTGCTAACAAGTGTCTAAACGGGACTACTTTTGTCAGGGACATTAAGCATCACACTGAACAGGCAAACTCATCCACTCACTAGTCGCTTTCACAACCTCATTGTGTTTATAATTATGCTCTCGCAAACTATTCTAACTCTAACTTTTTAAATACAGACTGAAAGAGTTGACTGAAGCTTAATGGTGGTGATGTTGAAGTCGTGACAGTGGTTTAGTTCGCATATTGCCTACTCTAAAGTTCCCCTAGAGGTGAAAATCAAGCTTTTAATGTTGTTTATATGTCTATGTGGTGTTTTAAATATGAATTTGCACATGGTTTGTCTTAAAGCATAAGTCAACACCATTGCTGAGTATTTTCTCCTTAAAACTGCGGTGAACCAAAGACCGCTGGTGTTTCCTTGTAACCAATCAGGTCAATGTGTAATCAACCTCTGAGCTGGTGTGAGTGAGTGGAGGCGGGGCTAATTTGCATATTCATAGAACTGTGTATACTAAATCAGGCAATGGTGTAGAGTTACATTCAAGCTATTTTAAGGTATGAAGAAAACATTTTTCAAGGAAAAAAAACGTTGACATATGTAATTTTAGTGATCAAAGATGAGTTTTAAGGGGTAAAATTATTGACTACAGGCCTTTAATCTTTTTACTTCAGCTGATTATATTTAGCCTTCAAAATTCATTAAATCTGTGTTCAGTTGTGAAGATTATCATGATGGAAAAAACATGTAAGAATCATAAGGTTTTTTTGGTCACATAAGTTATTTTCTGTGATAGAAAAAAAAATTGACAGTGTTTTACAATAAAATTAAATGATATATATAAAGTAATGTGATGTTAAACTATTTCCAGTTTTATATATGGTAAGGCAACTTACAATTAACCAATTAACAGGCGTTTACAGTGTTGGAACCATGAGGGAAAACCAGGCTTAAAAAGTGGATAATTTTTTTTATATAGTTTAATTGTATGTTAATGTGTTAATCTCACTTTTTTTTAAGTTGCTGCCTTAAACGTACAGTATGGAATTTTTCGCCGCTAGGGGTCGCTAGCCTCTTTACAATAACAAAGGCGTAGTTTGATGGCATCAGTACACATGCTAAGAATTATGGATCTTGTCGTCAACGTCAAGCCGGCCGATCTAATAATGTTTATGGATGACTGAATACATCGATGCTTTTATCATGACTGTGATATGAAGCAGTTCGGGATTGCTAAGAGACAGCTATCAGCTCCACACGCGACGCAAGCTCCCGCGGATATAAAAGGAATACGGACATTTCATTCTACCGAACTACACGCAGAATTACTAACTTACTCACAGGTCAGTTTATTAGACAAATTAAACTTGTGAGGTAACGCTACGCTGTTTCACCTGGTCTAACGTTACTCTAGCACACTAAACTGCATTTGAATGTGTTGAAAAGTATGTGTTAGTTTGTCTGTATGAGACTAGCAGTAAGCTAGATCAACATTAGAATAACATACAGATCATATTCTGACATTTTATCATTGTTGAACTATAAAACATTGATTAGTTTTATGTAAATGTGCTCACCTGTTTAATAAAGTACATAGGAGCGGTCGAAGTCTCGGACGTGGAGCTTTTGTTTGTCTATGGGAGCTCTCGGCATCTCGAAAACACCGCGCTGATATTGATTCTCGTTTTAGTTCTCCTTTTTTATCCAAAGTCTGCTTGTCATGGTCCGTAATGTTTGAACGAAACAACATCAGCATGCAAATAGACATTGCAAACTCCAAAGTTGTCTGCGTCTGTCGCTTTGGTTAATCAGAGGGCTCTGGTTCATAGCTCTGGTTGCTATGGCAGTACGAGCGGAAACCAGGGAGAACGCGGATATGACGACATTGACTGCGACAAAACGGAAATAAAGAAACGTGCCGTGTCTAAAAATTAAATGAAAATTTCTCCTGGTTTGAAAGTTGTTGGAAACAGTCGGGATAATGTAAGTACACAACTAAAAAAATATATATAACGTAGATATAGTGATTATTGCTAATTTTAAAGCAAAAAAGTTACATATTGTGCCTTTAAGTACTCGTACTCATAAAGTACAATCAACTTGGATGTTTAAGTAATTTCAAATTAAATTATATTAAACTGACTTTAGTTAAAGCAATGTAAAAGCATATGTTGTAATAACTTATTGACCATATGATTTTTTAAGTTGCTACAGCGATTGGTTATTAATAATTGGCTAATTAAATGTATCGGGCAGAAGACTTTATTATTGTGATTTCTGTTATTTATACATGCAATTATTGTAAACATTGGTGTCTTTTGTCATTTACTGATGCCCCCTTTTTAAAAAGCAATGAGCCATGATATGCTGTATGTTACAGTATTTTACAGGATTTGCTTCATGTTGTGCTTAACATCTCTCACCTGGGTAAAATCACTGCAACGCAAGGCGTCAGTCAGTCTGATGATCACATGATCAGCGCTTCTGCGTGCATTACAGTTATGCAGGGCAGGTTACCATCAGCAAGGCTCTGAGGTCAGTTGGTCAGAGTTCAGCATTTCTCTCACCCTTCGCTTCAGACACACACACACATACACACTCTCTCTCTCTCTTTGGGCAGGTGCAGCCCCTGAGAGAGAGGGATGGAGGCCCTTTGCCTCTCCCACCTCTTCACGCTGCTCAACCGCAAAATAAGAGGGGTGTGAAAGGGTGCACTCCAAAAAGCCATCACCTGCTCCCTACAATTTGACCAAACACTCGCTTAAATATGCACAGACATACATCCACCAATCCCTACTCACCAAGAGCTGAGCAATCACACTTCAGATTGGCTAAACATTAACACACACACACGGTCACGGACATGAGTTAAGGAGCGACAAACAAGAGGAATCTTGGTCCCACGGCAGTGCAGAAGACTGACCTTGTCCGAGATCATTTTTTACACAAGCAACTGTAATAGCATGATATAACTTGGTAAAAGTTGGTTTAAGTTTTTTTTTTTTACAGAAAATCATAAAACTAATAATTAAAACATAATTTAAACTAAAAAAACAAACAAATATCAAGTCTTTTAAGAGCCCCTCATTGGTATGCATTTCCATGACCACTATACTCACGTTTGTATTGTTATATTGTTATATATATTGTGATGTTTTCTGTCTCTTTAAAGAAAAACGTTTAATGACTTAACTCTGACTATTCTACCGGTTGTTCTTCAGCCTGTATTATGATATGTAGTTTCATTAGAGCACTGGTAATCCAGATTGGGTAAATTGCAAAAGTTTGTGTCTGGATCAGCGTTTTCCAATCCAATATCACTTTGAAAAACCAGCACAAAAGCACAGATGGATTACCTGATCCTGTACAGCAAAACATGAGATTTACACTTTTTAAACAACTGAGCCAAGGAGTTACAAACGAGAGAAATCTTGATCACAAAGAAAACATATGTGACCCTGGATCACAAAACTATGGAAGCGTATTGCATTCACTTGAGGAAAAAAATCTACTCTGTTTTTCTGAATTAATGAGTTAATTATCTCAGAATTATGAGATAATTTTTCTTGAAATAAAAATATTTGCTCTGTTTTTCTGAATTAATGACTTAATTATCTTAGAATTATGAGATCATTTTTCATAAAAAAATTATTTTGTTCTGTTTTTCTGAATTTTCTGAAATTGCATTCACTTGAGGAAAAAAATCTACTCTGTTTTTCTGAATTAATGAGTTAATTATCTCAGAATTCTGAGATAATTTTTCTTGAAATAAAAATATTTGCTCTGTTTTTCTGAATTAATGACTTAATTATCTTAGAATTATGAGATCATTTTTCATAAAAAAATTATTTTGTTCTGTTTTTCTGAATTTTCTGAAATTGCATTCACTTGAGGAAAAAAATCTACTCTGTTTTTCTGAATTAATGAGTTAATAATCTCAGAATTCTGAGATAATTTTTTCTTGAAATAAAAATATTTGCTCTGTTTTTCTGAATTAATGACTTAATTATCTTAGAATTATGAGATCATTTTTCATAAAAAAATATTTTGTTCTGTTTTTCTGAATTAACGACTTAATTATCTCAGAATTCTGAGATAATTAAGTCATTAATTCAGAAAAACAGAGCAAATTTTTTTTAAATGAAAAATTATCTCATAATTCTGAGATAAGTCGTTAATTCAGAAAAACAGAACAAAATATTTTTTATGAAAAATGATCACATAATTCTGAGATAATTAAGTCATTAATTCAGAAAAACAGAGCAAAAAAAATGTATTCATGAAAAATTATCTCGTAATTCTGAGATAATTAACTCGTTAATTCAGAAAAACATAGCAAAAAAAAAATTTCATGAAAAATTTTCTTGTAATTCTGAGATAATTAACTCGTTAATTCAGAAAAACAGAGTAGATTTTTTTTCCTCAAGTGAATGCAATACGCTTCCGTACAAAACCAGTCACATGTCGCACGGGTATGTTTGTGGCAATAGCCAACAATACATTGTATGGGTCAAAATGATAAATTTTTCTTTTATGCCAAAAATCATTAGGGTATTAAGTAAATATCATGATCCATGAAGATATTTTGTAAATTTCCTACCGTAAATATATAAAACATTTATTTCTGTGAGTGAATGCAGCACAATCGCCAACATAAATGGACAACTTTAAAGGAGATTTTCTCAATGTTTCGATTTTTTTGCACCCTCAGATTCCAGATGTTCAATATCTCAGCCAAATATTGTCCTATCCTAACAAACCATACATCAATGGAAAGCTTATTTATTATTTATGTATAGATCTCAATTTAAAAAAAAAATGGCATGTGACTGGTTTTGTGGTCCTGGGTCACATATAGAGATGGAATGAAATTTCCCTGGATTGTTTCTACAATAACACAACATCATTTGCAAGACTCCTACAATGACTGTCACAGTTTCTCAACAGAACCTCACCTAAAAACCAATCATCACACCACAATACTCTTTAAAAAGCAGCAAAAAGTCAAATACCAAAGTCTTCAAAGAGGCCATTGCCGTCAAGCACGTCTGAATGTCTGAAATTGACCTCAACGTCATGTCTATAGTCTGAACGATGGGAGAGAGAAATCAGGACAAATAAGAAGATTCTTGGTCGCAAATGCAACAGTTGGAGATATGGGATGGCATTTTTCAATTCTCGATCTAGAAAACACGCAAACAGCTGCATAATACTGCGACAAACCTTTTTTAAAAACCCCAATACAATCGACCAGAATGCTCACTTAAATATCAAAGTCTTCAAAGAACTTGTCGCCAGTATGCACGCTTCGAGCATCCTAAATTTACATTGGTCATGGCCATAGAGTTGGCTGAATCGGCTTTCCAAACGATGGACGGGAGCTAAAGAGAGTGAGACGAGGAGAAACGAGGAATCTCGGTTGCAAATGCAACATTTGGAGAGATGGGAGGACATTTTCCAAAAGGTACTTCTAAAACACACACAAACAGCTGCATAATAAGCACCAAGCCAATCAACGCGCCGCGATCCCATTGACTGAAAGTCAGAATCTTCAGCAAAGACAGCCAAAAAGCCAAATATCAAAGTCTTCAAAGAGCCTATTGCTGGTATGCATGCTTTGAGCGTCTGAAATTTACATTGGTCATGGCCATAGAGTTAGCTGAATCGGCTGTGAGAAGAACAGAAAGCTGAAGAAGGAGGTGAGGGAGGTTGTGCTTTGACTCCTCGCTCCTCCCAGCTGCAGCCCAGCTGCCCCCCCTCCATTGTGGCAGTGAGTGAGTGTGTCCTCCCGTTTAACAGTGCAGGAATGTCGCTCCTCCACACCACTGATGGATGAGACCTTGTTTCACACTCCTCCGCCCCTCCCTCTGAATGCCTCTTTCTCTCTTTTGGACCCTCTCTCCTTTCATCAGACTCTTTTATTGCTGGACCAATAAAAGTCACCCATCCTTCACTTTTTTGCGTATTTGAGTGTGCGTGTTGTGTCTTGGAGATGAGGGCTGGACGGAGAGTGTGTCCTGTGCATACAAACACCTACACAAATTCATGAAATGAAAACTCGAGGATAGAAGCCCCGTTAGGCATTTGGACCCCATTTGGACCCTCAAGATACCAAAGAAATGTGCAAACTGCATTAGATGCAAACTATGTGCATTCAGTGGCATTGTCAGCGCTGTTTGTCGTGTACTTTAAGTAACGATACCACAATGGTGTTAGACGTATCGACGTGGATCAGCGTGATTGTTGAGTTTTATGTACAGTAAAAGACTTGTTCCTTTACCGATCCAACATAAAAAGATGCAGCTTGGGCATCACTGCACACGACTTTCTCCGTCATCAAATCTTTCTACGGTGTGTATGTATGCTGTATCGATGTTTACACTCGTCTCACTGTAAAAAAAAAAAAAGGAATTGTTGAGAAACCTTAAAAATTCAATGCATTCTGATTTAAAATGGTCCTAAAGGCACTTTATATATAGAATCGGTATTACGGGTTTGCATCATTGTTTTAGTTAATTTTTAAATCAAATGTAATTTTTTTTCATTGAACAGCTTGTTAACATGCAGTAACATTTTATTTCGATTGTCCACTTTAGACATTCTACTAACTATAAGTAACTTTGCAACTACAACTTAATCTACTAACCTAAACCCTAACACCTAACAGTCTACTAAAAGCCCACTACAATCTATAATACACTAAAAATACAATATAGCAAGATCTAAGATAACACTTTATTTCGATGGTCCACTTTAGACATTCTAGAAGTATCTTTGAAACTACATGGTAACTTATTCTACTAACCTGAACCCTCACCTAACAGTCTACTAATACTCTAAAGAGTATGACAAGTTACTTATAGAATGTCTAAAGTGGAGCATTGAAATAAAGTATAACCAAGCATACTTTATCACGGAGTGAATAACCCGTAAAACATGAAACTATTATGCAAACAATCCAGACATTTCTCCTAATCCTCCCATTGAAAAAGAATAGTTTTGTAAAAAAAAAAAAAAAAATCTGATTTTTTATTATTATTAATTTATTATGATTCAGTTAATAAGAAAATGAAAACAAGACTATAACTAAACAATGTTTTTTTCTTCAAATATATTTAGCCTATACGAGTTCATTTTTAGGTTTCAGTCAATTTTTTTTCTATAACTTGTAAAAACAGATATGAGAATAATGTTGATGAAGATGCTCAGAAAATGTTTATATTTTGCATTTTCTATGCATACAGTCCCTGTGTTTAATAGGCGTTTAGTGTAAATCAGGGTTTTCAGGACTTCGTCAGCTCCAGGAAACTTCCACCTGAATCAAACTACACACATAGATTTGTACAAAGATTCTCAACTATGGTATGAAAGATATAGGGAATTATTTGATATACTATTTACTTCATCCAATATGTGTTTAAACATGGCCAAAAAGGCATTTTCCCCATACAAGGCATCTATTCATTGTCTCTAATTTGCGGGCAACTTGTAATGAAAAAAGAAGTAGCTATAATAATGAGAGTAATAACATGGTAACATTGTCATAATATCCCATTATTTCATAGAAATATTGCTATAATATTTCTTCCCTATACACTTATTATGTCTTCCTAAAATGCCTGATAAGCACGCTGTAAGTCCTGGTGGTTGAAACTGATGCATGTCTCATAACAGACATATTCGGATTTGAATATGAATATTAGAAACCCCACTAAAGCTGTCTTGAGATGTTAAACGATATATATATATATATTTTAAATTTAGTCATTCAGTCAATGTCAGTCATATTTACAGACCAAGGGGAGGGAGATGTCATGTTGAATCCTCCAAACATTTGGTATCTCTGAAAATCCCTGAATGTGCTCTTATACAGGACTTTAAACTGTGGCTCATATGGTCTCAAAGAAATGTTCTTCAATATAATGTCCCCTACAGAGGAAAAAATGGGTCTCGGGAACCTTTTTGGCATAAAGGGTTCTTTAAAACTGAGTCAAGAACCCTAGGGTTTTATATAAACCAACATTAAACCTTTTTTCCCCCATAAGAGTGTACTTTAATGTTTTGTCAACTGGAATTTGTTTGTTCAGTAAGTGCAAAATGCCTCAACTATAGTTGTCAAATTTTCAAATGGACATTAACTGATTCTCTAAAGCATGATAGTACGTGTTCACTTGTCTAATTTTTGCTCCAAATGTATTTCAGAAATGCACCATCCATCATTAAAACACTTCTTATGGAAAACACTTACGAGTCTTCATCTCATGTGAGTGTACATCATGCAGATGACTCTTCACAAAACAATATATTTCTTAATCTGTGAAACTTTTAACAGTAGCCCAAACTACTGAATGCATTTATCTGCCTCTGATCATACGGCCACGAACGATCAGTTTGAAATCATTTGGTTAATAGCAAAAAAAAGCTTAGGAAATGCTCTAGCATCATTTATTTGCAAATGCTACTTGGATCGACATTTTGTATCTAATGCAATGAAATTCATCCATTTTTAAGTGTGGCTTAAGTACTGTGTAGGGCCACTGAACACATCTATCTAAATATGAACCTTCTAATACCCTGACAAGATTAATTCAAATTGTTACGCACAATTAAAAACGAGGTCTTACCATTCAGTACGATCCACAAGAGTTTAAATCGTTTATGTAAAATCATCATAACATTCAAATCTAATGCTTTGGCCCAGTGGGCGACTAATATGCTGAATCCAGCTTTGCTGGGCTGTAATGTGGCACCGCTGTGACCCTCTGGATATAAAACGCTGTTTTATTGAGCAGCGGGTCGCTTCTGTTGGCTGACAGATCCGCTGGGAAGTTTAAAGAGAGTTGTTTAAAAAGTATTATTAGAGAGCGGTTACACAACACACAGCTCACAAGAGCACAACATTCCCACCAGAGTCAAAGCACTCGTATCAGTGAGTCACACTGAACCAACAGCCTCAGAGTGCATCGACACGCGCACACACACACACACACACACACACACACACACACACACACACACACACACACACACACTGCTACATGACTACATAAATGATGCCACATAGAAACATTTACTGGACAAATGTGTATGCTGAATGTCATATTTTACATATGCATGTTATTATATAACAAACATGCCACTTTTATTACATTATTTTAATTATTTAAATTAATTATTCATTTATTAATGAGTAATAATAACAGGCACTTTGGCAGAATGTCTTCTGTTAGCAAACCTATCATACATCTGGCTTTGCAAAATATGCTTAAGAAGAGCTTTATTTAGAAAGAATATGAGTGATTGTATAATGAGAAATCTGTTAAATAAAAATCATTTTCTCATTTAGGCGTAAAATAAAAATGCATATGATTGATTTGGGTCAGCAAGTCAGCAGTGAATCAGTGCAGGTTATTCCAAAATGAATTTCTTTGTAATTTCAATTATCTTTCAAAATAAATCAGTTTGCTTTGCCTCTAAAACAAAAGAGTAAAATGTACAATGTAAGAGTGAAATGTCATGAATTTTTAAAAAAGCATCACAGAATTCCCACAATGCACTGCTACTTGATGTTTCTTGGCTTCTGGGATCTTTCTCACGTCTTTTTCTTTTATTTAAAGGAATTTAAATCCATTTATTATGTCTTTTGTTTAAAGGAATATTATAAAAGTCTAACAAGGTGGAACATGATGTTAAGGACAAAAACATATATGAATTGATACCACTTGAACAACTATACTCTATTATTATAATTAAGTGTTATTATTATATATATATATTTTTTTTTTACCTTACTCAAGTACTATTGATATTGAATAAAAGATATTGTATGTTATATAAATATATATTTACAAGAGAAAATACCATTATTTTAGTTGTAGCAATTTCATTAAGACATTAAAAGTACAAAATGCATAAGAGTTAAATACAAATAAAGCTCTTTCAATAGAATATGTGGGCTGATTATCATAAAGTATGCACCAGTTTGTTAAAGAACAGAAATGGTTTTGTTTGTTTAAAGGTTTAAAAGCAGAAATTTGAAGCTTTTATTTTTGCTAAAGCACTTTCATTCATCTTTGAGTTTATTTTCAGCAGATTTTTTAAGGTGCATGCTGGACGTATTATAGTTCTGTGGGTGGAGTTCAGTCCGAGTCAAACATGCTTGAATAAGTTTGTATCTCTACGTCCCACCTTTCAATGTCTCTTCATTGTATCTCGATGGAGAAGTAAAGCAAAATAGATTTCTTTTTGATAGCTGCAGTCTGGATCTTCTTTAGAATAGAATAATTAGTGTGTAAAATCAATGCATTACTTTTTAAAAACGTTTAAAAACAGTGACAAATGTGAGGTCAGAGTTGGTTTTAAATGTATGAGGTTTAATGCAATATGTGTAAAAATTAAAGGAAGAGAGAAATTTGGATATTATGATTTATTTATTTTTTCTATAGGCCTATTTTATTCAATATATAAAGACAAACAGAAGCATGTAAAAATGCACAGCATTATAGGAATAACTCACTCATACTCACTATATTTGATTTAAATCACATTGCAAAATAAACAATTTTCCATACGATTCATAATGTATTTAAGGTAACAATGACAAGCTTTCATAGTCTTTACCACAGCATACAAAACACAGACGTGCCAAATGTTTCTTGTGTGGTTAGGGTGAGCAATCTTGAGAAAATTATCATTAAAAAAAATTGAGAATTAAGTAGAGAATGAAGTAGATAATTTGAGAAATTAAGATAATTAGAACCCACTTTAAAATGTTGTGGGTTAGTAATTAGACTAAGCACTTTTTCATTTTACATTTTGTGTTGCATTTAAATGAAATACAGAGAAAGGTGGGTGATTAGTAATTAGACAGGTGGGTAATTTGAATAATGCTTATTTTCAGTGTAGATGAACGTGCTAAAATCATCCTTGCCAATAATGATAAACCCCATGCATTATCAATTTCAATAATGCACATAAATAAAGCAAACCCCATGCATTATCAAAACTATTTCATGCACAGATAAGCTTTAATGATAACATTTGAACGGGTCCATTTTATCTGACTTTCTAGCCTGCTACTTATATTTACACTTATATTTTTTGTTATTGACACTGCTGTCATCTATAACTGCAATTCATATAACCTTAAAAAGATGCATCAATGTAAACTCCTATAAATTAAATACATCCTTTGTGAAGATCTGAATGCATGGAAACATTTTACAATGTGATCGTGTTTCTTTAATAATGTCTTCAGCTTTTATAAAAGTTAAACAAATGTGTGTGTTGTTTGATGTCGGCAAACTGAATGTAACTAGGTCGCCCCCTGTTGATAAACCAAAGCAACAGCAACAGCAGGTCCCGGATCGTGGGACTCTGTTGAAGCTAATGCTTGCAGTCATCTCCGCAGGACTGATTCACCATTAGGTCTACTTTGCTGTAATGTCATTTTAAATTATTGGGGGAAAGGTTCCAGCATCCCCGAAACAGCTGCATTAGTGCGCTAACAGCACTGAAATACACACTTGACAGTTCTCATCCACATCAGCAGTAGCAGCAGCACCAAAGTAATCTGACAACATCTGCTACTATGAATATGGTAGTTTTGAGAGTAGCCTATAGTGTTGATGTGTCAGTATGCATATCTCTTTGTAAGTGAGTGAGTGAGTGCGTGCGTGCGTGAGCGCATAACTGCACAAGAAGACATGCGCGCGCGCGTGTGTGTGTTTGTCTGTCAGTCAGTGCAATCCTTATAAAACCACTTGAAGCAGAGAGAAATGTGATTGGGCATTAGAAACATAAAGGGGAAACAAGGGCAGTAATGAATTTAGGGAAAATGAACCCTAATGGCACTGGCATTACTCGTGTTCCATATAACAAATTATTGGAAATTTGACAAGCACACCAATTTAACTCCTCGTGTCTGCCGGGAGCTCGACGGAGTCCTCTTCGCCTCGCCACAGCAAGACAATTTCGGCTCATTTTCCTATTTATAACAATAGAACCAGCCATTAAGACAAATTAATGTCATTATCAAGTCCCTATGAAAATGACAACTACCGGCGTTTCGAGCAGCTTTAGTGGCTATTCACGATAATGAAATCCGCTGTACAGCTACTGAAAAGAAACACTCCAAGTAATTATTTTCTAGTAGCTTGTTTGTCTGCCGGCCGTTCGTTTGCTTTCAGCTCAATTATCGGTGCGAGCGGTGGCGTGGAGGCGCGGAGAGAGCGGTACGGGCCGCCGAGAGAGAGGCCTAATTGGGCAATTACCGTCCCGTTCCAGGGCTTTTAGCTCGAGCTGAGTGGGGAGAGCGAGCGCGCGGCCCGCAGTACTCCACGGAGCCACACACACACACACACACACACACACACACACAGAGCGCGCGCGCACTCAGATACTCACACAGACAGACGCCAACCGAGAGTGAGACACCCGAACGCCATCATCATCATCATCATCACACCCACATAAAAGTCTGCATAGGACGCTGATAATAGAGACACCTTATGAGAACCCGTGTCAGGCGAAGTAAACTTGCGTTTCACTTTCAAAATAGCACTAAGCTACTGTTTTGTAACGATGCTGAAGGAACTGTAGCTATTACCTGACCTTTACTGTAAAAAAGTGAAACTGTAGTTAACTTAAAGGGTTAGTTAATCCCAAATTATTCCATAATATACTTACCCTAAGGCATCCTGTATATGATTTTCTTCTTTCAGCCACACACAATCGGAGTTAGGCTATGTTAAAAAATATCTTGGCTCTTCAAAGCTTTATAATAGTAGGCTACCTTAGATTAGCCCATTCTCTCTAACGTTGGCCTATGCCAGACTTCTACAAACATTTTGTCATCATAAACATTCTTAAAATCAGATCTGCCTCCAGCCAATAAACAACTGATGGATCAAACCCCGATAGACTGCGTCATACTTATTTTATTTTTCAATAATCTGTTTCTCTCGCATGTACTTCACATTACGAAAGAAAAGATATGAAGTTACCTCCATTACCTACATCAGAGGTCTTCAACTCTGCTCCTGGAGACGCTGCGCCCAAAATCTCGTACTGTATTTGAAACTTACTTCACAACCGTCAAAAAGCTCTATATAGTATGAATGTGTCTATGCTTAAATAAATACTGTTTTCCGCATAGTATAGGGAAGTATTCGATTTCGGAGGCAGCGTCACCGTCCTGCAAAGTTTATTTCTAACCTACTTCAGCAGTGGGATCTGAAAACTTAAGCCCTATTCGGACAGGATTAGTTTTACATGGTTGGATGGAGTAATGTCATTTTACCACAGGACGTCTGTAATATTAATGGCCAGCTCGTACAGGATAAGAAATCTCGGTAAAACTAGCAGAACTGGGAGAGTAACTCGATTTACGCATCGCCGTCACCCTCATGTCGTCATGTGTGTATTACGTTGCTTCCTATCTTGTGCTCAAACACATATAACCTATATTTATGTATCAAACAGTAAGGTCCGGTCGAACGATGTATTAACTCAATTCAGATTGGATTGTGTTGGTAAAAGGCATTTACCTAACGCTAAAAGATGTTTCGTGCCTCTAACAAGTGCTTTCAATCTTCTTTCTGATGTGGTTTTGCCACAGACTTGTCCCAACGTCTAGAACGCAACTGAATGCTTCAAGCGCCTCCATACTTAAAAAAACGTGGAAAACTACTTTTAAACATGGAATATTTACAGCGGGTAAATATGCATGGGATTAGTATTACCTGAGGTAATTTTTCCAGACCATTTTCCAAAAGGTGAAAGTCGCTGTAATCTCTACTGACATCGTCCGTGATGATTACTGAGATGGCACATTCGGACGGGACTAAAATCACTGTGAAACTACCTTACCCCACCTTTCCATGTTAAACTAGTCCCGTCCGAATAGGGCTTTACGCGATGACTTTGAAGGCAACGTTTGCGCAAGAAGGTACCTCACGGTTTGATGATCTACAGCAAAATAGAGGGAGCTTTGGTGTTGTCAATGATGGGTTAACTAAACTACACTCTCTATCCAAAACTAAAAGTACAAGGGGTGGCACTCGCCCCTAAACTTATGTACTAATAGTGTATAATCCTGTCCGCTTCTCGTAACACATAGTGTAAAGAAAAAAACAACAACACCACCAAAAGGGATTACAAAATGACAGGAGAAACAATAGGGAGCATTAAACATAACATATACGGCAAACAAGCAACACAAAAGCTGGTCTCCTAAATTCATCGTGTCCTGTCATCTCGCTCTCGACATCTCTTTATTGTCCCTTTCTCTCATTCATTGCCTTTCTATCTGCTCCTGTTTTGATTTTTTATTCTTTCTTTGTATTTACTCGTTTTACATTTTCCCTCATCCTCTCGCCCTCCCTCTTTCTCTCTCTGGATCAGAGAGCATGTGTTAATTAAACACTCTTTCAGATCATTCTCTGTCTAAAGTGGCTCCAGAGGCAGAAGCCATTAAGTAGAAAGCCCTGCTATCTGCATCTCCCACATTTATTAAAGTGAAATTCATCCTGTAATTACCCGCCTCTGCGTTGCCCCACGTTTGCCACTCACCTCCACCATCAACACCTGCTCGACGCGCCACCTTGTGCTATTTCCCATCATGCCACAGGGCCAATTAGACCTTGCGGACCCCACAAGCCGCTGAGAGCTGGCTAATTATGTTAATACAGAAAAAAAAGGATCATTATGTAAAAATAACAGCTAATGAAACATTACCTTTGATTTTATTTGGATTAAAACAGTTAGAGGCACAATGGTGTAATGATAGTGATTGGCAAGGAAGAATTTCTTTCCCATTTCTTTAGAATTTCAGCTGGGGATTAATTCTTTTTCACTTATGTATAAGATTTTTGGTTGATGAGAGAGAATGAGGAGCAGCAACAATGTGCTTTCCATTTACATTGCATCACAGGTCAGAGGTCACTCTTCCACTGGAATTAGACTCGCGTATGGCCGTTACTGAAAGCCAGGGATTATAAAGTTGTAAATATGGATATTTTTCTTATACAAATATGCATCGTTTTGCTTCAGAAGGCCTTTATTAAACTCCTGGAGCCGTATGGATTACTTTTATGATGGATGGATGGATGGATGGATGCCCTTTTTTGGCTTCAAAATCTTATGTCCTATTCACTCCCATTATAAATCTTGGAAGGATATTTTTGTAATACAACTCTGTTTGTGTTTGGTTGAAAGAAGAAAGTCATATACGCTAGGATGGCTTGAGGGTGAGAATGTGAATAGGGAAATAAATTATAAATCAATATTCCTATGAAATATTAATATTACTATTATGAAAATTTTGCCAATTATTACTCCCATTATTACACTTCTTTTTTCATTCAATAAAAAAATTGTGTAAATTGTTTCCTGTGTATTTCTGTTTTAAAGAGTTAGTTCACCCAAAAATGAAAATTATGTCATTAATGACTCACCCTCATGTTGTTCCAAGACCGTAGACCTCCGTTCATCTTCGGAACACAGTTTAAGATATTTTAGATTTAGTCCGAGAGCTTTCTGTTCCTCCACTGAAAGTCAATGGACGGCATACTGTCCATGTCCAGAAAGGCAATACAGACATCA
Organism: Scardinius erythrophthalmus; assembly: GCF_964197995.2. Lineage (NCBI taxonomy): Eukaryota > Metazoa > Chordata > Actinopteri > Cypriniformes > Leuciscidae > Scardinius > Scardinius erythrophthalmus. Next base: position 50,560,261 of record NC_138225.1, read on the forward strand.
TCAAAGTAGTCCATGTGACATCAGTGGCTCAATCTTAAGTTTATCAAGCGACGAGAATACTTTTTGTGCGCAAAAAGTAAACAAAAATAACGACTTTATTCCACTATTCATTTCCTTCTCTCTGGGCCTCGAGTGAGTTCACGTAGTGTTTTTGCGCAGCACGTCAGTGTTGTACGTCACACGTAGGCTCACTATTGGCCGACGCTGGTCAACAAGACCCCGAGATACTTGAACTCCTCCACTTGAGGCAGGAACTCTCCACCAACCTGAAGCAGGCAAGCCACCCTTTTCCGACTGAGGACCATGGCCTCGGATTTGGAGGTGCTGATTCTCATCCCGGCCGCTTCACATTCGGCTGCAAACCGTCCCAGCGCATGCTGGAGGTCCTGGTTTGATGAGGCCAACACGACCACATCATCCGCGAAGAGCAGAGATGAAATCGTGTGGTCCCCAAACCTGACCCCCTCCGGCCCCTGGCTGCGCCTAGAAATTCTGTCCATAAAAATTATGAACAGAACCGGTGACAAAGGGCAGCCCTGCCGGAGTCCAACACGCACCGGGAACAAGTCTGACTTACTGCTGGCAATACGAACCAAGCTCCTGCTCCGGTCGTACAGGGACCGGATAGCCCTTAGCAAAGGGCCCTGGACCCCATACTCCCGGAGCACCCTCCACAGGCCGCCGCGAGGGACACAGTCGAATGCCTTCTCCAAATCCACAAAGCACATGTGGATTGGTTGGGCAAACTCCCATGAACCCTCCAGCACCCTGTAGAGGGTATAGAGCTGGTCCAGTGTTCCACGACCGGGACGAAAACCACACTGTTCCTCCTGAATCCGAGGTTCTACTATCGGCCGGATTCTCCTCTCCAGTACCCTGGCATAGACTTTCCCAGGGAGGCTGAGAAGTGTGATCCCCCTATAGTTGGAGCACACCCTCCGATCCCCCTTCTTGAAAAGAGGGACCACCACCCCGGTCTACCAGTCCAAAGGTACTGTCCCCGACCGCCACGTGATGTTGCAGAGGCGTGTCAGCCAAGACAGCCCCACAACATCCAGAGACTTGAGGTACTCAGGGCGGATCTCATCCACCCCCGGTGCCTTGCCACCAAGGAGTTTCTTGACTACCTCGGTGACTTCAGCTTGGGTGATGGACGAGTCCGCCTCCGAGCCCTCAGCCTCTGCTTCCTCAATGGAAGACGTGACGGCGGGATTGAGGAGATCCTCAAAGTATTCCTTCCACCGTCCGGTGATATCCCCAGTCGAGGTCAACAGCTGCCCACCTCCACTGTAAACAGCATTGGTAGGGCACTGCTTCCCCCTCCTGAGGCGCCGGACGGTTTGCCAGAATCTCTTCGAGGCCGACCGATAGTCCTTCTCCATGGCCAGGGGCGATTCTAGGATTTTCATTTTAGGGGGGCTCAGCCCCCAGTGAGGATATGATGTAAAAAAAAAAAAAAAAAAAAAAAAAAAAAAAAAAAGTTAGTTTATGGTCTAATGTTCATTATTAAGTAGTTTCATTCATTCATCCAGTAACATGCATATGGCATGGTTTTATTATCACTGTGTTACTGAATGTAAGGTATCTAGGGGGGTTCGGGGGCATGCTCCCCTGAGAAAATTTTGATTTCTCTGATCTACACATGTGCATTTTAAGATGTTTTGAAGGCCAAAAAAATTGGATGACAATAGCTTTAAAACCATGTGCGGGCAGCTGATTTTTCTCACCTCATCAGCATCACACTCTTTTTCTCTTTGTTTTTCTCTTGCTCTGTCTTTTTCCCTCCTTAAGCTGAGCTTTGACTGATTTAGGCTGTTCATTTTTGTCTGTCAGTGAAGAAAGTAAACATAGGGTCAACTGACAGCAGGTTGATTTATGAATCATTTTCTCTGACAAAGCTACCAGGAAAGCTAGGTAACTAAGTCCATCTACAATGAAATATAAATTATTTTATTTTTTAAGCTTTTTAGCCTTTGTAATCAACAATACGGTTGGTTATTCATCAAGTCACCCCGTGAAAATCTATTTAATTTAAAATCATTTAACTAATTAGCTAAACGTGTATTAATGTAACTGTCAATTGGCAATATGATTAATCTGTTCTATATTTATTTCTATTTATTAAAAATAACAACATTAATTTGCCACTTCTATAAATCAAGTACTTAAAAGAAAATCACAAATCCCTTTACTCTACTCTTACTCTAATATGTGTATCATGATACACTCCTCCTGATTCATTATTACTTAATACAAAACTATATTTATTATTCCAAAACAAAATAACTCCACATGATGTCTCTCTCTCTGGGCCATCTAGTGCTTTCAGACAATGATGTGTGTCTTTAATCATTTCTGTGCATGGCAGCATAATGTAATGCCAAAATACAAAATAATATGTTTTAAAGTTTAAAAAGTAAATTAAAATAAATCATGATCGTTTTCTAAAGTATGTTTTCATGGGTGTTAATCGCTTCATTTTTGTAGGAATAAAAAACAACTATCACACTGTGATAAGGGCTGAAGCAGCGAAACGTAGGTATTGGATGAGAAACCGAACCGTCCCGTGTTGCTCCCAATGCTCCAGTAACATTTCATTATGTAAACTGCAATGCATTTATGACAAAGAACTGCACCGATGCAAATGTAATATCATAGCGATCTATCAATAAATGCACTCACGACACACCTTGTACTCTCTGATGTTCACTCTGCTCGGCGCCCCTGCAGATTGAAAAATGCGCTAAATCCAAGCAGACTCAGATAAGGGGAGGAGCCGAAACTTGACGCAGCTTGCCGCCGTTTCAAATGAGTTTTTTTAAAGGGGACTGAAGCGATCAAAAATGTATTAATCAAATATTTTTTAGGGGGGCTGGGCAGAAGTTTAGGGGGGCTGAAGCCCCCCTAAAAAGGGTCTAGTGACGCCCCTGTCCATGGCCTCACCGAACTCCTCCCAGGCCCGAGTTTTTGCCTCCACAACCACCCGGGCTGCAGTCCGCTTGGCCCGTCGGTACCCATCAGCTGCCTCAGGAGTCCCACAAGCCAGCCAGGCCCGATAGGACTCCTTCTTCAGCTTGACGGCATCCCTTACTTCCGGTGTCCACCACCGGGTTTGGGGATTGCCACCTCGACAGGCACCGGAGACCTTACGGCCACAGCTCCGAGTGGCCGCGTTGACAATGGAGGTGGAGAACATGGTCCACTCGGACTCAATATCTCCAACCTCCCTCGGGATCTGGTCGAAGCTCTGTCGGAGGTGGGAGTTGAAGATCTCTCTGACAGGGGATTCGGCCAAGCGTTCCCAACAGACCCTCACAGTACGTTTGGGTCTGCCGAGTCTGTCCAGCTTCCTCCCCCGCCATCGGATCCAACTCACCACCAGGTGGTGATCAGTTGACAGCTCCGCCCCTCTCTTCACCCGAGTGTCCAAGACATACGGCCGGAGGTCGGATGAAACGACTACAAAGTCGATCATCGACCACCGGCCTAGGGTGTCCTGGTGCCATGTGCACTGATGGACACCCTTATGCTTGAACATGGTGTTCGTTATGGACAAGCTGTAACTAGCACAGAAGTCCAATAACAGAACACCACTCGGGTTCAGATCAGGGGGGCCGTTCCTCCCAATCACGCCCCTCCAGGTGTCACTGTCGCTGCCCACGTGGGCGTTGAAGTCCCCCAGTAGAACGATGGAGTCCCCAGTCGGAGCACTTTCCAGCACCCCTCCCAGAGACTCCAAGAAGGCCGGGTACTCTGCACTGCCGTTCGGCCCGTAAGCACAAACGACAGTGAGAGACCTATCCCCGACCCGAAGGCGCAGAGAAGCGACCCTCTCGTTCACCGGGGTAAACTCCAACACATGGCGGCTGAGCTGGGGGGCTATAAGCAAACCCACACCAGCCCGCCGCCTCTCACCATGGGCAACTCCAGAGTGGTGAAGAGTCCATCCTCTCTCGAGGAGTGTGGTTCCAGAGCCCAAGCCGTGCGTAGAGGTGATCCCAACTATCTCTAGTCGGAATCTCTGAACCTCACGCACAACCTCAGGCTCCTTCCCCTCCAGAGAGGTGACATTCCATGTCCCTAGAGCTAGATTCCGCGTCCAGGGATCGGGTTGTCTAGGCCCCCGCCTTCGACTGCCGCCCAATCCACTTAGCACCGGCCCCTTACGGTCCCTCCTGCAGGTGGTGGGTCCACGGGAGGGTGGCCCCACGTCGCTCCTTCGGGCTGAGCCCGGCCGGACCCCATGGGGGGAGGCCCGACCACCAGGCGCTCGCATACGAGCCCCAACCCCGGGCATAATGAAATGATCCTTCACAATAGATAATGCTTTACAGTGAACTCTGGTAGAGAGCTATATCTGGCAATTTATCTGTTCAATAAAATACCATACTCACCTGTTGAGTAATACAAACGCAATCTCCGCATCGCTTTCACAACATTTCAAACCCCTCAGTTCTCGTCATTTATGTTGATTCTTGTTTTATTACGAGCTCTGTTTGCCAGCAGACTCTCCTCTGTTCAGTGTTATTTTGTAACACACGTGATTCTCCGGAGGAGTTTTAGCGACTCCATGTCACACTTTCTCGCTCGTTGTGAAACTAACCTCTGCCACTCACACACCAGACACGCGTTCTCTATTTACGGATACGACGAGACACTCACGGGCGAATGACGCATGTACGCAATTTCCCATGAAAACCATCCTGACGGGTCTAAAACATAAACACTTATAATTTTATTTATCACTTATTTCATTATTATTATTATTATTATTATTTTTTAAAGTTACATAGATTACCTTGCTGTTTAATATCTTAAGTTGCTCATGCTAAATTGCCTAAAATTACTTTTTTAGTTAATTTCAACCTTTTGTGCATTTGATAGTTCAATCAACTTTTAAAAATCCAATGTATAATTTGTTCAAATTCCTAGGAATCCAGAGAAATATCTTAGCCTCTTTAGCTTTAGACATGTCACTCAAAGTACTGTTAATAGTCAAACAAAGATGTGCTCCATGAGTAACAAACAAAGACTCCCTCACAGACACATATAGCCCAAATCTAGCGAGATGCTAAAAAAGAAGGCACTGTTTAGGGTAGTCAGATTCCCCTCTGAGAAGATACTGTGTAACTTCTGTATGGTAACATGCTTTTTGTTTGAAAGGTGTGCCACTATGCAGGGTGCCTGATAGAAGACGTGGTATCCTTGTGCTAATTAGCAAACTAGGAAGCTCCCAAGTCTTGTTCATGAATGCTCTTTCTGCAAGCGCATCTTTCTCCAGGCGCAGTCAAGCGTGTACAATTATCCACCTGCTGCTCGCAGACGCCACTTTTTTTTTTGTCAGCAATCTCCTTTGCAACAAAGTTCTTTCTCCAAACATTTGTGGTTCATGCCCTCGCGGCTTCCTTAATCTAGGGTCTCGTTTGCTGAATAGACTGGAGCTTCATCATTATGCACTTTAGCTCTGTAATAAAGAGCGGCATTGTTCGTTTCTGTGTCAATCTAACTTTTAAAAATACCGTTAAAGAAGAGCATTACATCATATGTACTATCATCAAACGCAAACATTAGCAAATAAATCAAACAATGCATGCAATTATAAAATGTTTTTTTTGCGGCGAGCCGTACACAGTTTCCCAACCCCCACAAAATAAGAAAAGGAATTCTACTGTTCCCTTTTAAATGAATTCAAACTCTTTCTTCGCCTTTCTCTCTAGTCCTGCCTGCTCTTTGAAACTCAAACCTTGTTGATGGTAACATAACAACCGCCTCCGCGATGACCTTTGACCTCAGGCTCTGTGCACTTCCTGTGCCCACTCTCTGATGGGAGGGATCTGTCGCTGCACCTGCGCTTGGGCAGGTGACGGAGGAATTCTGGGAGAAATGCAGTCTTAGAAACACAGCAGCTTCTCTCTGACACGAGGGTTAAAGCCATTGAGAGCAGCAAAGATTAGAGGCTCTTTGTACCCATCAGCGTTAAACAAATTAATCTATTGCTGCTCAGCTGACTGTAAAATCTCTAGATTTACTGTTTCAAGGCCTAAGCCACGGGGTCAACCCATGCCGCCTTTCCCACAATGTCTAAAACACATATTAGAAAGCCTTTACAAAGTTTTTGTCTGCTTTTTAGGAGTTAGTATATAAAAAGAGCTTATGTGTGTGGGTATTAAAAAAGGATTCATCTTTCCCCCACCATATTAAAAAAAAAAAAGGTATACAATCAATCAATCAATAACATATAGATTTACACAACAGTACTGTCCCATTTGGCGTACTATATTAAAAGCTGCAGTGCTGTTTTACCAGGTATAGGATAGAATAAAAATGTAGGACAAAAGTTATTACTTGTATATAGTTGATTATGCAGTAGTAGTTGATTCAGCGAATGGAGGTTTGTAAAAGAGCAGTGTAAAGAGAAGCAGTGAGCGTTATGGTCCGGGTCAAATCGTGTCAACTCGAGTTAAGCACAGACGAGCGCACAGAAACTGACCCACGTGTCCTCTGAGCTCAGTCTTTTATTCAAAGCTCTTTAAGAAGTCTTTATTAGTCTGTTAAAATGGAAATAAACATGTTAAAATGGAAAAAATGTTGTTATTATTATAATTATGCTATTATTATTATTTATATTTGATACATTTGGCGTGTCTAACATTGTGAATTAGGCTACTTACAGTGCTTTCTTACATTGCATTAGATTACATTACAAGGAACTCAAACTTTTAATTAACCTACACTTTTTTCCCTTTATTTTATATTAAAAATATCATCCATAATGCCATATTGAAAATGCCTGCCTGTGAAATGCACCGCACAACACATGTACAATAATGCAACAAAGCATTTTTTTTTTAAAATAGAATAAAAAAGTGAAAAATAATGCGGCATCTCATTTTATAAACCAATGTATTATTTGTTATATTAATCTATATTTTAAGGTCCATTCCTGGGACTCTGTGCCTTTTGTGTCCCCAGTAAAGATCATGATCTTACTGCCTAAAAATGTTGAACAATATCAATTTTAAACCTGTATTAGTCATAAATAACACCATTTGAACTCTAAACATATTGAAGTTGATTAAAAAAATAATTTGAAATATCTAACAGCATTTTGAAACACCTCATGAAAATTTACTAGAGTATTAATAATGTAGTACTTTTAGGCATTTGTATCTGTCCCTATAACAGGATGGACATTTTTTATCTTCCTTTTTTTAAATTTTTTTTAATAAATGGTTACATTTATTTACCCAAGCTTGACCAGAATATTTTTTTCAAATGTTTTAATTTACAGCATCCTATCATGACTACACAGAAATTTATTTTAAAAATTGAGTTTGATATTCTACATTTTATGATGGCCAAAACTCACCGAATACCAGGGATGACCCTTAAAACAAACTCAAAAATCCTTAAACAACTTTTCTTTCTTAATCGGGAATGTAATGGAATTTCGTCTTTATTCGTGCCATATTTTATATCTTCAAAAGGAACTGAGAAAGCACATTTTTCTATTAAGCTGGACTCTTTCCCCTCAGAAGACCCGTAAAGCACTTTACACAACAGCAGCGGCACACCTCCTGATTTCCTGATTTGTATGTTGTTTATTTCTATGTATTTGTATTATTTGTATTTGTATTACTTTTTGCTTAAGTGCGTATCCCGTGATTATTGTTCAATAGAAAAAAAAAAAAAAAAAGCAGCGGCGCCTTTGCGTGACGTCACATGTGTGCGCCAAGATTCATTTATCAGTTAGGAAAGTCAGTCACCTGGCTTTCTAGTTGTATTTATTTTGTGTTTATGACACCGATGTCTGTCTTGAAATCTTTACCTGACTGATACTGATCCACTTTGTACTCGACGTCGGTTCCGTGTCGCTCTAGTGTAAGTAACGTTAGCTTCGGTCAGTTTGGTGTTTGTCGAAGTTCTGAAGAAATCTGTCCAAAACCTTCAAAACGGAGGAACAACCTCTGCTTCTTTTTTGTCCGTTATGAGTAAATGTTGTATGTTTTATATATAGTGTATATTGAATAAGTGTTTGTTTCGTTTCACCAATTTTGTTCACATCTCATTTGCTGTTATTAAATGGCATATATTGACATTATTGCTAAATTGTATGTACTGTAGGTGTAAATGTGTGCATGTGTGTGTTCTTGTTTAACCTACACTGAGAGGTACAAATGTCCCCTCAAAGATAGTAAAATGTGTGATGTTTTTGAAAATGTGAAAATGCAGAAAGCTTTCTGTGATGGTTGGGTTAGCGTAGGGGGATAGAATATACAGTTTAACTTTGTACAATATAAAAATAATTACGTCTATCGAGAGTCCACGTAAAGAAACAAGTTTGTGTGTGTCTGTCCCAAGACATGTAATGGGGAGGGTTTGGGAAAGACAGAGACCTACTCCAGAAAAATCATCGCCAAAAAATTCACAGACAGTCTCTCGTCACCAAGAGTCGTATATGAATGAAATGGTTAATGAATGAATGAATGATTAACATTATAATCGTGGGTATGCAAAGTATTGTTATTTTAGTTGTACGTCTAAACATCATCATTACAGACTCCGATACATCTGTGTAACATCCATGTCCTTGTCTTCTAGGATGTCTCTGGGTTTCCTGAGGTTTGTTTTGAGTCAGGCCCTGAGCCGCAGTCCTCGTCGACCCATCAGCCTGGTCAACTTACCACTGGCAACCAAACCATCAACCCTCAGGCCAGCATGGTGTTGCCATATTGTCCCAGCTTGGCTAAGTATGTCCTTCTCCACAGACACAGAGAGTGGGGGCAAAGACGTGACAGATATCCAGAAGGAGACTAAAAAGCTGGACCCGAAAGCACGAGTCACTTTTGGCAGCGTGGGTAGGAAGATTGGCCTGCGCCATATACAGTTACTGGGTGAGGATGGTGAGGAATTGGGTACAATGCACCGTGCCGAAGTGATACGACTGATGGACCAAACAGGGCTGAAGCTTGTTGCCATAAATGACAATTGTGATCCTCCATTATACAGACTGATGAAAGGGAAACAGATCCACGAAGAGCAGATGAAACTTAGAGACGCACAGAAAGCCAAGAAAGGTGCGTTTCATTCAGGAAATGCACATATTAAAGCTGCTATATTGTAATCGTACTTCTGTGAGAGTCATTAGCAAAGTGTTTGCATTTCATGTTGCAACCTAACCGTACACTGGTTTGGTCTGCATGCAGGGCCCGTCCAATCAAAGGAGCTCAGTTTCTCCTCAGATATTTCCCTTCACGATTTAGACACTAAACTGCGGCAGGTCGTCAGCTGGCTGGAAAAGAAGAACCACGTCAGACTCACTATCAAAGCAAGAGCTGACAGTGGCGCACCACTGGTATGGAAACAAAATAACTCGTGTTTGATTGGTAAATCAGTGCGTTGTTTGAATGCACATTTAATTTCTGTGCTTGTGTTGTTTAAAGTGAATAATGTTCGCAGTTTTGAGTTAAAGAAATGTTCCAGGTTCAGAACAAGCTTTATGATTAGTATTTTACCTGAGCTTGTAAATATAGTAATAACAGTAATATGCTTATGATGGATGTCTATGGGATTAAGTTTACCGGACTGGTTATTATATTTACATTTTGCAGATGCTTTTATCCAAAGTGACTAACAAATAAGGACCAGAGTGAACAATTTATAAGAGCCAACAACTATATACTAGGTTTTGGCATCTTGTTCCACTACAGAATAACAGAGAGGGTGAAGGTCCTGGAAAGTGTCTGTTAAACCTGCTGTTATTAGCCAAAATAAACAGCTCATACTTTCATATCGCTTATATTGAATCTTATATACAAAAATGTGAGTTATTTGAGATGTGAGGCTACCATTCTGAACACTAGTTACTTAGTATAGTTAATTATTTAGTTATACTAGCATAAAAAAGCAAAAAAAGTTATTTCAGATCCTTCCCTTCCGTTTTTAGTACATCGTTGTTGTGTGAACGTACCCTAAAATCACCACATTAGAAATGAAAATAAAGCAAAAAGCAGGCTAAATGTTAACTGGTAAGAACACATTCACTCACCTGAGCTTAAGAATGAAAGGCTATTAGCCTACATTTGATTACCCCGATACAATAGTTACTTTACATATACTGTTTTTATACACTTGCTTGTAGGTTTTAAATTCTATATATGGCACGTTTAATGTCCAACAACAAATATTTTAGCAAAATATATTTTAGTCAGATTTATGGTGCTCCTATTCTATTGCGCTGTGATCAAACGCACAAGTATCTGTCAGAGCATCTGACGGGGCAAACCGTGCTAAACTATACATGTTAACTATATCTTATGGGTTATTTTTAAGCCCTTTAATATAAAGCATGTCACGTTTAGGGCAAATTGCATTATGCGCTTTCCGTGCAGCAGCTCACTCTGTCTCCGGTATTTTTCAAAATACTGTATATCGATATAAGCGGTATTGCATCAATTTTAGTTCTAGATTATAAAATACATTAGGAATTGTGGCTAGAAATGTGTTTATTTTGTATGTGTGTATGTAGTTTGTTCCACTACATTGTCTTGCTCCATAAAATTCCGTTATAATTGCATGATGTTGTCAACAGAGCTTGTATTGACCCTGGAACATTCCTTAAAGTAGGACACAGCCAGAGCTTAAATACTGGAAATATTTGGAATTGAAACAGTGATCCAAGTTTACACATAATTTGTTTATTTATACATAAATTCATGGTATACATTGAAATTAACAAGCAACAAAACAAGTTGCTTTTACAAAAACACTAAAATGCTTTGAAAATGAAGACGGGTACAATTCACTGGTACCTAGATTTTAGGATTTTCCTCAGTTGTATTTTCTTTTTCCAAACAGGATAAAGTCTTAACTCAGATGGTGGAGAGGATATCAGTGCCCATTGGCTTTGTATCAAAACCCTCTGTGGTTCGTGGGGGTCGTGCTGCCATGTGTGTCCTTCGGCTTGCTTCTGCTAAAGAATTGCAGAAAAAGGAAGCAGAGACTTCGAACAAGAATTTAAAACCTGACTTTGAGACCCCAACATCTCCTGGTACCTCCTCTACAGAGGAGCCAAAAGACTTGAAGCAACAGTAAAAATATATGCGACTTTCAATGCAAAAGTATATTTACTTTTGACCATTGGACTCTACAGTAAGAGGGGTTCTAAAAGGTGGACCACCGGATTTGCAGTGTTGTTGAACTCAGAATAAATGGATTTTGATTGGCTGACAACACTCTCAGATTTAATGGTCTCTAAATCAGAACTTTTTAAACTCTGGGAGCAGGTTTCTGGGATGTCTGCTTTTAGGATTGTAAAACTTTGAGAGCTGAATGATTGCAGTTGATCTCTTGATTGAGGATTTGTAGTTGACTCGGACGGGCTAATGTGTGGCACTGAAGATTCATCTGAGTTTGAAGTTTTTGCTTGACGTTTCTTTTTGGGTTTGTGACCACTCAGACGGGATGCCAGGGAACGTTTTGGACGAGGCTTCCGCTGAAAGAGACAAAGAGGGCAGTTATTATCAACACATTTTGCTTCCCTAAATATCAACCACTCAGTTACAACCTAAAGACCAAGTCATAACAAAAATGTCAGTTTCATGAGATCAATAAGTAGTTACCTGTTTCTTTTCAGGATCATGAACCACACCATGGCGCTGTAAACTTTGCTGTGGCAAAAAATAAAATTTAGGCATATTTTAAGAAAGTTCTCACGGTACACTGATTTAATCACAAATCCTGAATATTTTACATCCCAGATCTCCACAAATAAGACAACTGAAATTGGCCAGCTTACTAATTTAACAATTTAATATGATTAAATTAGGAAGCATTAAGAAATATGAGAAGACAATGAAATGGAGCAGGATACAGTGAAAAATTAGCTACAGTCTTTAATAGGGCTGTGCAATTAATTGAATTTCAATTTCAATTTCGATTTTGGCTCCCAATGATCACCAAAATAGTACAATCGAGTAAAAATGATTATTTTGCCATGTTCTGTTTTGAAAGAACGCTCTATTTTTGTTTTGTGTTCTGAATGACGCGCACGCGCACATCCGCCCCTCCCGATGCCATAAACTCTCTCAGCTTGAATGTTTAAACTGATAAGACTTAAAAAGAAGTGAAAATTATCAACTTTAGTTACAATGCAATGCTGGCTCGATTGTGCAACTGACAATTCTGTCATGTCATAGTTCAAAAAGTACAATCAATGTTCAAATTTCGATTTTTTTTAAGAATTGTTGAAAGGTGTCTTTGGTAACACTTTACAATAAGGTTCATTAATTAGCATTAGTTAACTACCTTAGTTAACATGAACTAATATTGAACAATACTTCTACATCATTTATTAATCTTAGTTAATATTAATTTCACCATTTACTAATACGTTATTCAAATTAAAGGTTGTATTTGTTAACATTAATTAATGCACTGTGAACTAACATGAACAAACAATGAACAGCTGTATTTTTTTAACTAACATTAAAAATATGAATAAATACTTTAACAAATGTATTTCTCATTGTTAGTTCATGTTAGTTAATACATTAACTAATGTTAACTAATTGACATTATTGTAAAGTGTTACTGTGTCTTTTTAATAAATGCGACACGTTCCCAAAGTCATGTGAAATAATCATGTTACATAATCGTGATTTCAATACTGACCAAAATAATCGTGATTATGATTTTTTCCATAATCGAGCAGCCCTAGTCTTTAATGCACTTCATAACATGCAGTGAAGCCAGACACGTCTTGACATGGCTGAGAGAGGCTGCACTGAAATGACTCGGCACATTCAACTGTAATATTACACTGTCGGGCGAATTGACTTTTTGCTCATAAATATTTTTTTTATTATTGGTCACCCTTTATGTCTGTGGGTTTTGCAAATATTTAACCAATGAAAAGCATTAAAAAGAGCTAGTGACTAAACCTTGTAACTCCATTGGATCCTCAAACTGTCGGTCAAACCTCATAACTCCACCCACCTCTATCGTGAATGAAGTGCCGCACACAGTTTGGATCATCTCTGCTTGATTGCAATGCAAGGACAAAAAAAATCGTTGTTTGAATGAGTACTGTACTCAAGAAACTGCCTCCTGGTAGGTTTAGTTTAAGCCTAAATTTGGTTCTTGAGTAGCTCTAGTCTTCCTCCAGGAAATCATCTTATTATACTCTGGACTATTAGTCTGGCTTTTCACCAGACCAAGCTCAATCTTTTAAGATTGAACATTAGAACATTAGTCTGGGGAGTCTGCTCTGTATTTTCGACTGCACAAGAGGCGTGATCAACGGGCATAGTTCAGATGACTCTGTACGCAATTGGATAGTCCTTTATCAGACCACCGATCCGGGTGACGTACTTTGCAGTGAAAACTCAGGGCAGGAAACGTGTCAACAAACGTGTTGGTTTGGAGCATTGATCAGCGGTTTGCAGAAGCACCAATGGCATCCAGCGATTTTTGCAGGTTGTCCAAAATAAAACATGAAAGTGAGTGGTATTTACACCCACTCGAGCGATTCGTTTGCTAAACTAAAGAAGCCATTGAGCATCGTCGAGAGGTTAAAAGGAATTGGATTGGATTAAACCCGCCAATAGCGCGCCAGGTGGATAAGCCAGTTTGTGATTGGTCCCCGCAGATTTGTAACGGAAGCAGGATAGAAGAACGTACAGGTTTCCAGCCTGAGCTGCAGGGCGAAAATCAAATCGCCGGCAGATCGGCCTGGGTTTACCCAGTCTACTGGACTATACCAAGTCTATGACTATTTAAAACCATAACAGAGAAAGCAAATTTCTGTTAGATTTAAAAGGTCATTTTATTCTAAGACAAGGCTTAAACTCTGTCCGGGAAACCACCCCTATGGCCCGGTTTAAGCCAGGATTAGGCCTTAGTTCAATTAAGATATTTAAGTAGCTTTTATAAACGTGCCTTAGAAAAAAATATTACTTGTGTGCATCTTGAGACAAAACAGTGGAACTGACATATTTTAAGATATATCAGTGCAAGTTGCTTTCAGTTAAAACAGCTCAAACATGCATTTTAGTCTGGGACTAGACTTAAGCCTGGTCTATGAAACCGGGGGTAAACGTATAACTGCTAACGATTTATGTATGTGAGGAGCGGAGAAGAGTGTCTTATACAGCCTTTGTCACCGAGTTACAGCCAGAACTGTCTTAAATAGCTCTTCATCTTTTATAACATGAGATTTTGACCAAATTACAGAAAAAAAAGAGCACCCACATAGCTACAATAAACTTTATAACCTGCAAGTTAATGAATAAGTAATGCGATGCACTTACTGCCTCAGATGGCCATTCTAATGATGGGAAAAAAATGTGTATATATATAAATTCGATATTCGCTGGTCAAAAACCTTGTAATGACATGCGAATGTCTGACCATATATAAAGCCACCATATTAACTTTGACAACATTGTGTTTAATTACTTTAAAAAAGGTGCTATATCAGCATGACATACAATGTGAAGTTCATGGGACCATAAAATATATCGATACGGTGAAACATTTTTAGGTTCTGTTGGGCCATTTCATTTTGTATGAAGCCTGAACAGATTTAACACTCTTTGAGCATTACTGAAAAACAGTGCTTAACGTAATCTTAACGTTATTTTATTGTTCTGTTGAATATTTAAATTTGGCAGTAAATTAGCTTTGGATCTCAGGAGTTTTTAAAAACGAAAGTAATATCCAGCGTGGTGTACGTTTTGAAACCAGCGGAAATTAGTTAGTGTAGAACCAATACTATTCAGGAAATGAAAAGGAAAAAAAACCCTGTATTTTTAAAATGTTGTCAAAGTATTGTGGCTTTATGTATGGACACACTTGCATGTGTCACTATACTATTATCTTTGTACCAAAATCAAGCTAAAATGGAGTTACGAGTTTTTTACCAGCAAATGTCGGAGATTTGTGTTTCATCCATCATTAGAACTGCACCATCTGAGGCAGTAAGTGCATCGCATTACGTTTTCATATAAAGTTCAATTCAAGCTCTTGTATAAAGTATAGGCCAAAAAAATGAACTGCTGTATGAGGTTTTGCTGACAGTTTGAGGATCCGCTGGAGTTACGAAGTTTATTCGCAAGTTCTTAGCATTTCCATTAGGGCTGTCACTTTTGTGAAAAAATCCTGTTTGATTTTTGAGACATAAGTGTTCATTGAATCGATTGTAAAATCGATTTTCCATGTCTAAAGACGTTTCCATTTTAAACGCCAAATATGGGCTAATCCACGGACAACTAACAGGCATTAGGACGAACGTAAAGAGGCTTGAGACGCGCACAAGTCTGCAATATTCCTGATGATTTATTGGCGTTGAAGTTTCGTGCACAATGACAAACAGGAGTGCAACATTCTCGAAAAACAAGAAGCAGAGTGGACTGCCATAACATCACTGAAAAACATTACCTCAGTCTTCAACATGGCTGTGTTTACGATTAGAAATGTCAAACAAATTTCGCATAAGTAGGCGATTGTAGACCGTAGCCCGAATCTGTATCTGTATGCATGAGACTGTCTGAATACCGGCAGAATTCACAGTTTTGTAGTAAAAAGAGACACATTATGCAGAAGTATAATTTGCTGTTATGTGTGTGTATGTCAGAGACTGCAGTTGCTGTGACGCGCGTTCGCTGCGGGCGTATCGTGACGAGCTGGACGCGCTCCGAGAAAAGACCGTTAAAATCGATTCCCTATTTTCGTTTTCGAAACTTGTGTTGGTTGGTCCGATCGATTGTGCAATCGATTTTCGAATGTAAAGTGACAGCCCTAATTTCCATAAGCGAAAAAAATCCTTGGATTTTAGTTAGTGAGGCAGACGATAGGAAAGCACCGTTACCTTCATGGAAAAGGTCTTGCCACAGCCAGGGTGAGTGCAGTTGAAGAAGCGCTGCTCTTCATGGAAGGACAGTATGTGGCTCTGCAAGTTGAAGGCAGTGGTGTATGAGCGGGAACATCCGTCTCTGGGGCAGTGGAAGACCAGGCGCTCTTTAGAGTGAACATGCTGATGCTGCTTCAGGAACCAGCTATCCCTGAATGTTTTCTTACACTGATCACACTGTACCCGGACTGGACACACACACACACCAAGTTATATATTTTGTAACTTTCTATGAGGTTGCATGCAATTGTAAGGCTATTAGGCTTACCTATATGAACTTTGTTGTGGTTAGTCATCTCTGTCCAGTTCTTTCCCACAAATGAGCAGCCGGCAGCCGTGCAAGAATAGCCTGGATCGGGATTTAACACATGAAAGGTCGGGTGATGCACATCCAAAGAGCCACAAAAAGCACCTTTACTTTGTTTTAATTCAAATATGCTAAGATTTTTTACTTGTTACAACAGCATCAAACCTGAGTTTTAATCTGTTAATCTCATAAAGATAGTGTCTACTGGGGATCAGGAGACTGTACGCTTAATTTTGCATTGCAGAAATAAGCTATTTTCTCTGAATCTACGATTCTTCAGCCACAATAGATAAATAACTAACAAAGTCCAGTAAATAGTGTACTTATTTGTGATACAAACCACAAAACCAGTGTGTTTGATTACTATAATACATTCAAATAATATATAATAAATAATATGATAAATACCAGTCCAGTTTGCAATATCAAACTGTCTTGAAGTCTTTGTAGAAATAAAATAAGTGGAAGTGAATGACACTGGAAGCCTCGCAGATTAAAGTTAAATACAGCCTGCTCTTACTTTAAAATAAAGTGGATAACCTATCACACGATTTTTGGACTATGTTAATGTTTTTTTTCTGGAGAGGCCAGGGTATTCTTCAAAAATTCACCTCGCGTTTAAAAGAAAAGAGTCATAAAAATGTGGAATTAACCACTGAACTATTCCTTTATGAACAACAGAACAAGCAGAGAACATACCATTGTGTACCTTCTCATGGCGCTTCAGTTTCCCACGCTGTGAAAAACGTCTCCCGCAGCCTTCATGCGAGCACCTGATGATCAGAGCCAATGAAGAATACACACAACATCAGTCAGACACACCTCAGTTCTAATTCAACTTTTATTATGTTAGTTCACTGAGAAATACTTCAATTAATGACCAAAAAACAAGGAGACATAAGACAAACCAGTGGACAAAGTCTTACAAGAACGGTAGCAGCTGTGTGTGCGTACACTCATGGGTTTTCAGCTGGTTATTCTTCTTGAATGCTTTGCCACATCCTTCAAATATGCACTAAAAACAACACAAATTCACATATATAACATACACCCAAAGCACGAAGGGTTAGTTCACCCAAATATAAAAATTTCGTTCATCTCCGGAACACCGATATCTGTCCCTCCATTGACAGCTACGCAACTACCAATTTGACGCTTCAAAGAGTTCATAAAGAGATCGTAAACTAATCCATATGAATTGAGCGGTTTAGCCCACATTTTCTGAAGAGACTCGATCGCTTTATAAGATTTTTTATGACTTTAACAGATTTTAATTTAGGCTTTTATTCACATAAACTTTCATCAACTCACACATCAGTTGTGGTAAACAGAAGCTTAAAGATGTTCGCTTGATGTGCGAGAACCAATGAGGTTCATTCTTGTGTTACGCATCACGTTTGAGCTTCAGCAAGAACCAATGAGGTTTGTTCTCGCGCTTTAAGCCGGTTCGGTTGAGCTTCTGTTTATGTTCGCTGATCAATGTTTTTCTGTGAATAAAAGCCTAAATTCAATCTGTTCATCATATAAAGCGATCAAGTCTTCAGAAAATATGTACCGAACCACTCAATTCATATGGAATAGTTTAACGATCTCTTTATGAACTTTTTGAAGCGTCAAAGTGGAAGTTGCGTAGCTGTCAATGGAGGGACAGAAAACTCAGATTTCATCAAAAAGATTTTCATTTGTGTTCTGAAGATGAACGAAAGTGAGAATTTTCATTTTTGGGTGAACTAACCCTTTAACATTAGTAGTATCATGATACACTACAGTGAAGGTAATATCATAAAATAATGGTACTGAATGATTTATACACAATGATATAATATTTATATAGCAGTGCTCAACTGTCACATGCTACTTTACACTAGAGTATATTTTAAATTTGTGCATTGTTTTGCATTGTATGCCACTGTTTTCCAGCAAAAGTGTTTAAATATAACTCAATATAGCCATCACCGATTACATTTAAAATGTGTTATTTCAAGCCAACAACATAAATTCAAAACTTCAATTTTTTTTTCTTTTGTCATCTTACATAGGTTTACTTTTACTTACTATGTACTGTTTTGTCTCTTGTCTGTGAATGCGTGAAACATGTTTCTTCAGGTTGGTGTTTGTGGTGAATCCTTCTTTGCATCCGTCCTCCGTGCATCTGTTAACAACAGACACTGCACGAGTAAACGACAGCTTGCCATCTTATTAAACTTAATCTAAAGAAAAGTCACTTACATGTAAGGTCTTTCTCCGGTGTGTGTCAGCGTGTGACGAGCCAGGTGATATTTTGTGCAGAAAGATTTGCTGCAGGCGTTATATTCGCACTTAAATGGCCTCTGCGAAAGAACATGTATCGTTCATAATCACATTAAACTGCATAGAGTCGTGTCGTCTGAACACTTGACAAATGCCATAGCGTTTACATTGATAGGCTATACATTAATTCAACTGAAAACAGCTTTCTGAATGTGACTTACAGGTGCAAACACTGAGCACTTTCCGTGTTATTTATATGGGTTTAATATCTCACAATCCTCAGTCACGTGTTGGTTACTTACCTCCCCTGTATGTTTGCAGAGATGCGCTTCTAGCTTCCATATTCTGTTGTATGACGCTTTACAGTCAGGAAAGGAACAAATAAATGTTGCGCTGGGATGAACATTATTTTCATGCGTTGTCATTTTTTCGGCTATGAGCTACCATGTGTGCGCCTTCATTTTGATCGTCAACGAAACTTCTGACGTCACAAAGAACGTCAACACTACCAGAGAATGTCTAATATGGCGACACTACCACGATCCACCCAGTATGGAACGCCAGTGAGGCCAAAAGCGTAGACAAGTGCATACAACACGAGTGGTTGCTATTATGGAGCGCGGTTTGTGCCAAAAAGAAGGGGGTTAGTGCTAGAGGGGCATACCTAAAGTGGTTTGCGGAACTTTGCACACTGGACGAGAAGCACCTATTCTTTTAAAGGCTTTTTAAAGGACCTTGCAGAAAGGCAGTCTGTCTGTCACTGTTTTTAAATTGATTTAGGACCCAGGTTTTTTATGATGACATTGTTGTTTGAATATGATAAGTGAAAGTGTGTCTATGTATTTACCTGTAAGTGTCTCTGTATCTATTTGAAACCGCGCTGCTGCCACTTGCCAGGACACTCTTGTAAAAGAGATTTTTAATCTCAAAGAGTTGATTATCCTGGTTAAATAAAGGTTTGAATGAAAAAAAAAATGCACCACATATTTAAAATAAGAAAACATTTCAGATTCCTGCATTTTAATGCATTATAATTGCCCCAAATCATTGTTAATGTACATAACTTCATCCTAGTCTGTATTTTATAAAAAAAAGTCTATTTAATGTTATAAACAAGTCTATTTATAAATGTAAAAAATGTTTTACATTTATCCAATAAAATATTTATTAATTTAAATAAATGTATTATGTAAAAAATCGTTTGAAATTACTGAATGAAGACTTGTTTCATCCAGAGTTTTTATAGGACTCTCTTGAATGAATGATTCAATGATATAGATCAAAAATATTTTAAACATTTAACATTTTAGTCACTGGTTGCCACCATCTGGCATAACCATGCAATAGAAACAATCTTTATTTGAAGCGTAACACTAGGCTAGTTTCAAAGACAATTTACTCATTTGATCACTGCCGCAACATCAGTGTTTACATCCAAACTATAAACTTTTATTCCGATACATTTGTTATTATTTGATGTTTGCAATATAGAAATAGAAATACGGTGCAGTTGAAAACACTGTTTGTGAAGCTGTTACAAACATATAGCTTACATGACCGCTGGTCTTTCTGAGTCAGCGGCAGTGCGAAAGCAGTGTGCTCATAATTTCAAGTCAAGTCAAGTCATCTTCATTTATATAGCGCTTTTAACAATGTAGATTGTTCCAAAGCGGCTTTACATTGATAATAGGAAATTACAGTAACATAGATTGTTTTGGCTTTATAGCAGCTCTAGAATAAAGTTATTGTCCAGCTAAATTTAGTTTTGATTGATTCACTTCCGTCACAACGATCATTAGTTATTACCTTAGGGGCCGCTAACACGACACCGTTTTAACAGAAAACTCTTAAGTTCTTTCTGCGCAAACTTCAAAAACGCGAACCCGTGAGAGCGCTGATGGCGTGCACATGCGTATTACGAGTTCAAAGGTTTTGACAAAGCAGAATCATTGTAATTTAGGAATAAGTTTGAGTGCGCATTTGGATTGAGATTGTGATCTTTTAATGATTCATCATACATGCATATGGACCTATAGCCTATGTATTTTTGTATGTCATATTTCAGGCTCAGGCCCGGCCAGCCCACACACATATAAAAATTCAGTGAAGTTATTCGATTTTTGATTCTTGTTTACTCATCCCCCCTGAATGTTTGTTAAATTAACCTTTCACTTTCACACGTAACTTTCAAATATTCTAGCTGACCCCCCAGTGTGAGTTTTTTAAAGGTGACAGTTATTTTAGAACGTATCACCTTATTATTTTCATGGCGACGCGACATGCTTGTCACATGACACACCGCATCCATAATAGCGCTGTATGACAGATATCAAGCGTAGCATCAGTTCTGGCAGGTCACGTTAGTCAAGCTCGCATCTCAGCTGATCCACGTCTACCTATAGGAAATTAACGCCATTACATCATCCATACATAAGCTCCTTCAGTATTATCAACAGCTAGGGAGACCGGGGATGGTTGTAACAATTTTGACCTTTCTGTCTATAGCTTGTAGTACTTTGAAGTCAGTGTGTTCAACATTTGATCCAAACTAGTTACAAGTGTCTGCTATTAAATGACATAGCTATTATCTTTGCAACATAAACAGAAAATGCATGGTTTAGTTTCAAACACAAGGAGTGAAATGTTACAATTCACCCCATAGTCTGGGTTAGTTGTAACATACCCTGGGGTGAGATGTAACATTATGATATCCACCGGGGTGATATGTAACATAATGAAATAAGGATTTTGACAAAAAAATTATTTTGAAAGGTTTTTATTCAACACTGACTTTTCAATATAACTGATGTGTGTGTCACTTTTAGTCTCAGTGTGTTTGTCACTCTCAATCATAGTAATTGACCATTATAAATTAAACTTGAACACAAACATTGTTTGTTTGTAAGCATGTTTGTTACTGCCAGTGTTAGTATTGGCCATAATCAAATTGAACACTTGAACATACTGTGTGTGTGTGTGTGTGTGCGTGTGTGCGTGCGTGCGTGCGTGCGTGCGTGCGTGCGTGTGTGTGTGTGTGTGTGTGTGACTGTTGTTTCTGTTATAGTAACTGACCATAATAAAATGAACTTGAACACTTGAACATTCTATTTGTGTAAGCATGGTTGTTACTGTAAGTCTATAGTATTGGCCATAATAAAATTTTATGTTTCATTGTTGTTACAACTAACCCAGAGTCTTGTTGTTACAACTAACCCAGAGTCATGTAGCCATGAACTAGCTCACCTTACAGCTAACAGGCAAAACATTAGCACTAACAACTTGCATGGAAAATATCTACACAGACACACAAAAAACATAATAAAAGTTTGAGGAGTTTAACTACAAAGCAGAAATTCCCATAACAAAAACAAAAAAAGTAAAAAAAGTAACTTTCTTATCTCAATTTTTTTTTTCCACTCTAACATGTGCTGTGTCTGCCACAGGGCTCTACTTTATCACATGTGGAATAAGAACTAAACTGAGGATGTGCGAAGTGAATCAGGTGATTTGTAACTAGTTCCTGATTGGACAGATTGGAATTGTTACAACTGACCCGTGTTACAACCATCCCCGGTCTCCCCGCGTTTCTCAGGAGCTAATTACCCTCTTCCATCCCCAGCTCCTCCTCTCGTCCAGTCAGGATTTGGCATTCTGATTCTCCTTCGAATCAGACAAAATTCTCTAATTATGTTGTACATTAAAATATTGAATTAATGATCTGCAATACATTCATGTTGGTTCTGTTCTGTTTACCCTGTTATTGCTGCTCTCCTGCTCTTATCCATGCTAGGCTGCATGGGTGCACAGGGAGTTCTTGCCCAGAACAGAACCATACCGCCAATCCAAACTGTACGCTAAGTATCAATTTTATTTGAGGATAGTGGTCGTCACAGAAGTATCGCTTTTATTTTGTTTTTCCTTTTTTATTCAAAATATTCACAAACTTGTTTGCTATGTCATCAACTACCTGATATTCTCATTCTCAAATATGATACAGGTCATTTGATAACCTATTGTAAGGCATGGAAACAAAAATCTGCTGCAGAGAAGTCTAAAAGTGTTGCATTCACTGAAATGAAGTCTGCCTCTGAATGCTCATTCTCACAGTTTAAGAGTTTTGGTTATGAGCCATTCCTCCTAAGTGAATTAGGCCTGGGATTGTGCATAATTTTACTCATTCCACAGATTTTGTGCTTGCACCCAGAGTGCGCACATAAAGCTGCTTCTCAGTAAGAAATAGAGTTCTTTTTCATTACTTATTACTTAAACCGTCGAACACAAACAAAATAATGTCAAAATGCCGGTCTTGGCGAGTATTCACGTAAACTCAGTCAGTTCTGTTTTAAGTGAACGTTTCAGTTGAGAAATAAAATGCATGTGTAACTGTATAATGGATCCGTGCATCAGGTCTTAAAGTGACAGCAGCCTTATAAACCTGCTGCCAAATTATGAAATAAAATTAAAAATATCTATATGACAGTTTTCCCCCATGGTATCAATCTGGAAGCCAAAGGAAGCCCTCGCACAGAAAGCCCAGAAAGTCATAAGCAGATTTGTTTTGGTGACTCAAATGGATCATTGAGTCACCAGTAGGGCCACTTCGGACCCACCAGTCAGACAGAGTCCCTGCTCTTTTAAATCTCGCAGATGACAAGATGGAGAAGGCACACTGGAAGGAATGCATAGTTTTGCATTGTCGTCCACCTGTGTTCTAGAGCAGGGCTGCCCAGTTCTGTTCCTGGAGATCTACCTTCCTGTAAAGGTCAGTTCCAACTCTGATCAAACACAACTGAAACAGCTAATTGACCCTTCGCAAAGACCCACCCCCCTTAGTTACTGTCGCTATGACCGACAAGCAACGCCGTTCTCACACCACACCATGTTCTCACGCAGTGAAAAATACATTGCGGAGCAGAGAGGAGATTGACAACACGCTGGAGACGGGACAGACCAGGTTACTTTTCGGTTACGTTTGATATTAAACATATTAAACAAAGTCTCACCTTTCAAATTTGGTCATTTTTTAATAGAAATTGAAACAATAAATACCGTTTTGTGGCTCTTTAATGTGTCGTGACAGATCGCTGTAGAGCATCAGTTAAAGCTGTTCGTGAACCGATCATCTCTTCCTTCTAGTTCATTTATAGCCTCAAATAAACATGGACAAACATAAGAAGGAATGTTGTTTTAACCACGGAAAGGCGTCATTACATTCCGTTTTTCAAGTTCAAATCCTTCCATGTTAATCTACTAACTCTCCTGACTGCTTTGTCGGACAAAATGGCGGATGGCGAAGTATGATTGGTCAGATCACCTGTCAATCAAGCTCCCTGCGAAGGGTCAATTGAGATCTTCAGGAGCACTTGATAATTATAGACAAGTGTGTTGGATCAGCGTTGGAGCTGAACTTTGCAGGAAGGTAGATCTCCAGGAACAGGATTGGGCACCCCTGTTCCCAATTCACCCCTAAAAGGTCTTGCATAAGGGAGTCGTGCCACAGGCGACTGCATGGGTGGTCTCTACGGAGACAAACATATCAGCGCTCACTCTTCTGAATGTCCAAAATCCTCAGGATGTTTGAAGATGAAGCCTCCATTCCTCAGGTATCACCCCCTAACACGAAAGCAAGTCTGTATCATTGTTCAAATGACTGTACAATGCACTGAGCTGGTCCTCTCTTTCTCTGTAAACTTTTAAACTGGGTGATTTGTGTGAATATCTAGTTCAGTCACGAAACTCTTGAAGGAACAAGCTGATAGGCCCTTTACTAGTAATCTGCTAGCAATTACATAACTTACAACACAACCCCAAGCGAATTGGCCTCTGCTGATTCTGCCGCCAATGAGCTTGCTTGCTCAACATTTAAATTATTCAGGTTCAGTGTTCTCTATAAGCTGGTCCTGCAGATGTCCTGTCCTTAGAAACCCACCTGTCACCTGGGATTTATGCCTATTCATCCAGCAGCAGCATATCTTACATGCTCACATCAGCGTGTATGTGTATATATTAGCAGTAGCAAGTCCATACTGCAAGCAGCAGCGCAGCAGAAGACCAAAGTCCACAAAGACCAAAGAGCCTACATTAACATTGTCATTTCCATTAGTATGCAAAAACTATTCAGATGGTTGCCAAATCTTGAAAAATTCTTGAAAATCTTGTGTACTAGATGTAAACATGTGTTATGTGAAACAGAAAATAAATGAAACAAGTAAAAAAAAGGTGTTTGTACACGTATGGCGTCATATTGATATCTCTGTACTTGTACTCTGCACACTGACAATACTTTTGAATTTATTTTAGCTTGACATGAAGCACATGGATGTGAAACGTAGTTGGTATTAGGAGGTCATTAGTAATGGACAAATCTTCGGTCTGCACAGTAAGGCTAAGAGTTGTTGCGATATAGTGATTCTCAAGGCATGGAAGCATAATGCAATTTGCTGTCTTCCTCTAACTAAGATGGCATCTAAATCATGCCCAACAGGTCTCCATCATTAACACCACCACCACCACTAGAGAATTTGGGTGGTGTTACTGGAGGGGGGTTCTGTGAGGCACCGTGAATGTGCAACTGAAGAGGAGTCCCTCGTCCTTCTGCTTGGACCACAGGGGCTGGGATAATCACATTAGTGGAAGATGGGAAGTAGACAGTGGCGTGAAAGCCGGGAGAGCAATGGCACGACTAATCCCGTTACTGCTGAGAGAGAAAAGAGCGACGCTGGCTCTCCGCGGAGGCTGAGAAAAACCCTACTTTCCCAGGAGTGAGTTCACCTGTATGGTAACACACAGAAGTTGGTCTTTTGATGCCTATTACAAGAAGACAATTGGCACTTGGCACGTACCACTGCTTTTTTCTTCTTTTCTTAACACAACATCCCACCCTCCCCATCTCCCCACAGTTAGGCGCCGTTACATATTGTCAATGTATAAACAAAACATAACTAAACAGAGGACAGGCATTCCATGAGACCCTCTCTGACTCCCCGCTGGTGAAGACGTCCCCTACAGTAGGAGCCGCTGTGTGTGAATCGGATAGAGAGGGGGCAGTGCTTCCAAAAACATAGGACTAGCTTTATCTGTGATTTGTTCCTGCACCCGAGTTCAACCTTAATGCAAACTTAATACAAGAACAGGACAATGGGATGTGCTCTATGAAACCGATGCCCTGCTGAATTCACTGGCAGATGGCCACGATCAAGGACAGTCCTAGACTGACAAGGCGTTTCATGGGGCGGATGGGAGGACATGTCCCGCATCCCCACGTTTTTCTTCAAGAGAAGTGCACAGAAGCAAGATTCCCTGCACTCCCTGGCAACGGTGGGAAAACAAAACGTCAGATCTGATCCGTCAAGTCTTTAAGCTCTCTTCTTCTGTCTGTCTCTCTCTTGTCTTTCTGGATTGTACTGTTGTATTGGTATAGGGATTAAGCTTAAGTGGTAAAATAGTGATTTAATGAACTTTGCATGGCAGCATGCTGCACTTCAACCACGATCGCAAATAAGCAGGGCCAGTGGGAGATCGCTATGGGAACTTTTCTGAGCCATATGGAAACAGGGGCAAAGGCTTTTGAGGCTATGGATTTTTAATTCTACTAAAAACAATTTCAAATACTTGAAAACAACAGTCCGAGTGTGAGAAAGAATGTTCTCAGGAAAAAAACAGACAGCTCACCAGGTGCTCTGTGTGTGTGATGCAGACAGTAAACAAAACAATGTAAGAAAGGGATGCATCCGCTCGCCAGACTGCTTTTCAGTTTGCCGTGTATTATGTTGTGCTAACCTTTCATCACAATAATGCTCAGCTTTAAATCAATTATACTGCGGATGACCGCATCATCCAATCTAAATCGTTAGATTTAGAGTCGCTTGATTCAGTTTGTATAATTTAATTCTCCTCTGATGATCAGGATTAAAAGACATTCTTTTAAGGCATTTAATGAACAAATACTTTATTCTTTTGTTAATGCGAGAAAGGACAAATAAATCCAATTTGAACAGTTGACAGGTAAAATCTGTGCTTGCAAAAGGTGAAACTCTATTGAAAGACATTCATAAAATGTCATTCCATCATACCCAGATGTACAACACCAAAAGTAAGTGAAGTATGTTACATTTCTGGAATTTTGTAAAAATGAGCACTAATGCCACTATTGTGATTTGTTAACTTATCCCATTCATGAGGCCTAATGCACCCGACAGTGGGATTGAATCATTAAAAGATTGTAATCCCCCACCATTGTGTTCAAACAATGCTGCGTTTTAGGTTTCAAAACAGCATGTTCTTCAATAAGGAATATCCAGAATGCATTTCCTGACCTCTTCTTGAGTCGTTTTAAAGGAGCTGTAAGTAAGAAATCTATTTCAATTAATCATAAAATTGCCCTGATGTGTCACTAGACATTAAGAAATCATGTTCATTTCAAATACTTATATCACTGACAACAGTAGTATGGCTAGGATATTGTCATTTAAAAAGTGGACTTGCAGCCCTCAACTGATGTTGATGTTGTCATTTTGTGTTTTGGCCTGAGCGCCTCCCTCCACCTATCGACCAATCACGAAGTCAGTAGTGTTTCGGGATCCGGGTTGCCAGCTTTGCTCTAACCTAACCTACCCTAACTCTAGTCGGATAAAAATGTCTAACGTTACTAAATCAAAAAGACCTCGTTATAATTCAGAAATTCGTTGTGACAAAGTCCGAAATAAAACCAGAATTTGTATAGGAGATGCTTTTGAAAGATGGAGACGGCTGAAAACGGAGAAGAATTTGAACACAGACGCCAACGTTGCTAATTTTCTCCTAGACAGGTAAGATTCATCTATGCTTGGCTAACTTGTACTGGATGTCAATGGACATTTCATATATTCATGACAGTCGAACAAAGTTATGCGTGTTCAAGCAACGTAACGTTAGCTCACATGGACGTATGCATTTGCAATGCATTATAGGAGCCCGTTTCTCTGTCATTATGCTGAGACGCTGATGAAAACATTAGCACG
This sequence comes from Scardinius erythrophthalmus, assembly GCF_964197995.2. Classification (NCBI taxonomy): domain Eukaryota; kingdom Metazoa; phylum Chordata; class Actinopteri; order Cypriniformes; family Leuciscidae; genus Scardinius; species Scardinius erythrophthalmus. Next base: position 50,587,727 of record NC_138225.1, read on the forward strand.
ACCATTATGGCAATTTGAAACGTAATTGAGACAAGCCTAACTTTACCTCAGAAAAAAATATTCGTCATTCGTTCTTCACGTATATCGTGGACTAAGTTACACATGCTGCAAGTTGACCTGTATGACCATTGCTAATGTAATTTAGTTACTCTAACAATATTTTCTGATGGGACTGAAAACAACCCTGTGATAGCCATTGGTGATATTGAATTTGTCCCGTGTTATAATTTCTGTGGCAAATGTTAATTCTGTTTTTAGCCTATAATATGACAAAAACTTTAGCACTTGTAAATCAAGGTTTTTTTTTTCGTATTGAAAATTAAGGAAGTATTATTTTGTTGTTTAAGTCTATATGTTTTTTTGTTTTCTTTTACTATTATCCTTTTTTTTTTTCTCAGATTTTTTTTGAATTGTAATTGTATTTATATGTTCAAAATAAAGAAATCAAATCAAATTAAATATCAAATCAAAAACGCTTATCTCTTCAGCTATTATGGCCCCAGCACCTCAACAATTAGTAATTTTTTAAAATAAGTAATTACTCATCAAAATATCTCTCATAAAGCATAAACACAATTAGCAGAAAAAAAAAACTTACTGTGTACGTCTCGTCATCACTTGCCATTGGAAGCTCATTGAAGCAGCCTACGTTTCGGCTGAATCCTGCAGCTTATCTGGCAACCTCGAGTCAGGGGGGGGGGGGAGGGGATACACGGCTCTACAGTATTTTTAAAGTGATTGCAGTACCAGTTTTGTCCACAATCCTACATACGGTACCTTTAATTATATATTTAGTCCTTAACTGAGTGAAAGGCACAATATGTAATTTTCGCCGCTAAAGGTCGCTTATTCAAAACAAAGACGTACCTTGATGATGCCGTGAATGGGCGAGGAATCATGGGAGTTGTTGTTTTCACCTCCACAGCCAATAGAAAAGTAACCCGACGGGACTCAGGCAAAATCATATTCATGGATGAGCTAATGTATTTCAGTTTTATTAACGTTACTGTAGTATGAAGCAGGTTGGGCCGAGAGTCGTGGAGCAAAACGAGGCAGCTGGAGCGAATGCTAATGTCTCGATTCCAACAGAGCTTTTATTATGCTTATGATGCAGTCGACTGTTTCCACTCTTCATTGCGTATGTGGGGTAGGTAGGTTTACATGGTTAAAACAATCATACTAAATACATTTCAGTGTACTGAAAGTTGTTTTAGCGTAACTATAATCTATAATCTACTAATCTAGATCAATATTACAATATCATAATATTAAAAACTGGACTTGTGTTGCTAAATGACATGCAATTCATGTCATAACCGTGTTGAGCTATCAAAACAATGAATAGTTTTTTGTCGATAAAAGTATCCAAACAGTTGCTCACTTGTCTAATAAACATAATATATTAAAGTATCTTTGGTGTTTCCTTGGTTAAACGGAAATTGAGGGTAACGTGGGTATGACGTCCTAGCCTGGTTCTACCAGACTCTCGTACATTTCATTTGTACAGAGAGTCTGGCCTCTCTCCATTGACAAGCGTTAACTTCCTTGTAGGCGGGTACTCTGTTGAAGTTTAAAACTATTGGATCTGCCCAGAGTCACTCTGGATCTGTCATAACCAATCGCTAACCTTTGGTCGTGACATAACCCTACAACTCAAACTAGCGCACGGCCTCAACATCATCGTTCTTAGCCACTCCCTCTGTTCGCTGATTGGACCGCCAAAAAAATTATCGGAGAAAACCAAAGAATACACCACAATCCCAGACGTAGTACTGAAGGGAAATAAAATTGAGCGGAAGTACGCAGGAGGGCGGAGCCAGGCTAATGACGTCCCTGACAGACGACGCAAGGCACTGGTTACAATTGCTGATTTATCTGGATTTAAACATTGTTAGATACATTTGGTATCATGTTAGTGCACACGTCAACAAAATATATATATAACATTGTTCTAGTGGGTTTTGGATATTTTAATAAAAAAATCTTACATATTTGCCTTGTAGTGAATTGAGGCAGAGTGAAAAATGAAGCCAGTCGAAATAGTGAAGAGATGTTTGATTCCTAGAACAAATTTAAAATATGGATATTATACCTCTCAGGATCACCCATCACCATGACAGTCACCTCTGCACACTACGTTCCCCATAATCCTCTCTGGCCATCACCTGCACACTCAATCAACACACCTGTCTGCCATCATCCTCATCTACCGCTCTACATAAGCCAGCACCACACGCACAGAGATGGTCTGGGCTATGACTAGGACTCCATCAAACATTGCTTACCTGTGGTTGCTTACCTGTGGTTGCTTACCTGTGGTTGCTTACCTGTGGTTGCTTACCTGTGGTTGCTTACCTGTGGTTGCTTACCTGTGGTTGCTTACCTGTGGTTGCTTACCTGTGGTTGCTTACCTGTGGTTGCTTACCTGTGGTTGCTTACCTGTGTATTGTTTCTTCATCTCCGCTACCTCCTAGTATTATCTCCTGTCTCCAGTTTTTCCAATGGTAATCTCCAAAGACCTGTAAAAGAAAGTGTAAGACTGTCATTTAATCTATTCAGCTGCAATCATCTTAAAGTGTGTGTGTGTGGTGCATAGACTGTAAAAACGGCCAGTCGATGAATTGTAATTTAAGTCACTTCCGTGTTGGATTCAAGAGAGAGACCGGAAGGTTGCCGCTTGGTGTGGTGCAACTCACCTGGACTGTTTGCAATATCCTCCTCTGCTCTGTTGTCTGCAAAAGCCTTTACTCACCGTGTGCACATTTGTATTTCACCATATATCTATGAGTCTGACAAACAATACCTAAGGCAATGAGAAAAAATTACTTGGAGTCATTTCATTTAAACAACCAACATGATATCAGCGTATCTTGAGGTTTTCCTATAGTAAAGGTGTCAACCAAGTCACACGATTAAATAAAATACAATAAGATCTGTCAAAGTTAATGCATTAACAGTCAGAGTCACTATTCTTATGGGCAGCGCTCTTACAGCTTGAGAAAAATGTACAAAAATGGTACCTTTAGACTAGAGGTACAACAGCTTGTCACTGGGGCAGAACCCTTTAATGGATGGCTCTGCACATTATCTGCCACTCATAGGTGCATATTAGTACATTAATATATGCAGTACGAAGGTATACGTTTTAACTTAAATGTGCAAGGCTTACAGTTTCAGCCACTTTCAGTAATTTCAGCTTTTTTGCAGTTTCGCTGCTTTATGTTGCAAACTGGTATTGTTATCAAACTATTAATCATAATTCCAACGGTGTTTCGCGCAAATCATTTTACCATTTACTGCACTTTGTTATTTGTCTATAGCAGCTAATGAATCTGAAGTCTTGCCAATTTACAGGCAATAGATTACTTTAACAGTGAAAAATAAGGTGGATAAACCATGTGACAGGGCCTTACCCAAAGAGTGACAAGTGTTGGTTGTTTTGTCACAGATTTTAGTGTTATTTTTTGCAGTTTAGCCATCTATTAAAGGGATAGTTCACCCAAAAAGAAAATTCTGTAATTAATTTCTCACCCTCATGTCGTTCCAAACCCATAAGACTTTCGTTCATCTGCAGAACACAAATGAAGATATTTTTTAATGAAATCTGAGAGCTTTGTCAACTACCACTTTCAAGCTCAAGAAAGGTAGTAAAGACATCATTAAAAGTAATCCATGCGACCCAAGTGGTTTAACCTCAATTTTACTTAGTGACGCGAGTGCTTTGTTTGCGCAAAAAAACATAATTTACCACTTTATTTACAAAATATTAATCTCCAACACACCTTAACACAACGTCTGCTCTTGCGTCAACACAACACGCATGCATTGTGACGCTCTCATGAACGCGTGCAATTTAATAAAGAAAGTATAATCTTCTTTCATTAAGAAAGTATAAATCTGGAGGTCAACAGCAAGTCCACAGCTGGTTATTGGCCTTGGAGATTTAACATTTTAATCACTCAAAAAAACAATTGACTGGCATAAATGAGAGAAGTAATATTCTGCTTAGATGTCACATTTATTGTTTGAAAGCACATTTGAATTCATTTCTTAATCAAAAAATAATTTCTTTAACAGCAACAAAAAAACCATGTAATTTGTCTATTTAAATCTCTGCAGAGAGAGAGAGAGAGAGAGAGAGAGAGATTCACACAGCTTTTCCCACACAAAAGTACAAGCTGAGGTACAAGAGAAAAACAGAAAAACACAGAAAAAGTAATATATAATAAACATAAATAACATTAGCAGAGCATTCATTTGAAATAAAACTGAAATAATAAATATAGAAAATACTGCAGCAACACTGTTGCAGATCATGTTGGGTTCTTACAAGACCTTGATTGCTAATAGTTTCATTTAGAAATTCTGAATAATTTACATTTTCTGTACAAACGGAAGCAAATGTGAACCAAAAGTATTTTCAGGTCAACACTTTAAGTATCTCCTTCCTGTAACTTGGACATTAGGCTTGTTTGAGTACATGATAGATAGTTTTAGCTTCATTCAAAGCTTCCCTGTATATTGCATAGCATTCTTTAAAGGGCACCTATTATGCAAAATTCACTTTTACATGGTGTTTGAACATAAATGTGTGTTGGCAGTGTGTGAGCAAAACCACCCTAGAATGATAAAAATCCACCCAGTAGTTTTTTTACTATCTCAATAAATCACTGTCTCAGAACACCCTGTTCTAGATTTCCCTCACTGTGACGTAGAAATGAGCTAAGCCCCACCGACGTGATTTGATTGACATCTGGTTTTGGCATAGACCCCGCCCTCGGTGATCTGCATCCTCCATTGTTTCAACGACAGCCGGTAATGTCTCCTAAGAAGTGTAGGTGTTCTGTTGTGGGATGTAAGAATGGACATAGTAGTCTTCACTGACATCAGAGCCACTGAAAACGCAGCGGATGGATTTTATTTATGAAGAAAAGGCACCACTTAAACTTCCTAAATACGAGATTCATTTTCTGACTGACTGTTTAGTGAACGAGGGTCAAAGTTAATCCTCAAGTGTGGATTGTTGCCTACAGTTCGCGATCCAACGTCACCTCCAGAAGAAGTAAGTGTATTTTATGATTTATGAGCAAATAGTCATTTCAATCGATGTCAGCCAGTTCAACAACAAATGCGTCTAAAGCTATTTATTGTCGTCGTCATAGGATGTCTCAACAAACAACGTCAGACAGTTTTATGTCACGTAGGCATTTTTGCAGCATTTACAAATGTAAATAAATTAAGGTCTGCTCTATCTCCATAGACAGTAGGCTATATAAACGTCTATCTCCCTCCCCTTAAGAAATAAATAAATAAATCGTTTGTACTTAGCAAACGTTATCACAGTAGTGTGTGTGTGTGTGTAGTTTCAAAAAATTGCGCGAACGTTATCACAGTTCGTGTGTGTGTGTGTGTTGCACATCCATAATGGCAAAGGGGACGCGATTAAAACTTTGTAAGTACATAAATGTTTTAAATAACCATTCCGAGACGTTTAGTCCATTCTCTTTCGTGTTTATTCTGTGCCGGACTCTCTTCATCATCTGGGTCCAGCAGCAGGGCGGGGATATGCAGCTCATTTACATTTAAAGTGGTAGACGCCAAAACAGCTCTTTTTAAAACAGGCCCCAAAAAATGACATTTTCAAATGGTTATAATAAATTAACTGTGGGGTATTTTGTGCTGAAACTTCACAAATGCATTCTGGGGACACCCAAGACCAATATTACATCTTCTAAAAAGGGGCATAATAGGTGCCCTTTAAGAAACTGACATCATTCTTAACTCTTTCCCCGCCAGGTTTTTTTTTTTAAAGAAAAGCTGCCAGTCAGCGCCGGGATTTTTGATCATTTTCACAAAATTTTCATGGCCTCCAGAATATTTTGTTGAATGAATATCTAAACAAAAAGCTGAGAAAATCATCTGGATCGGATTCAGACCAATGATCAAAACAATGACCGAGTCCATCAACACCCCCAAAGCTTCACGGTCCTGTACCTCGTCCTGGGTCGACATTTCTCTCCGTAACGTTAGCAGGGTTCCCACACCTTGGTTAACTTCAAATTCAAGGACCTTTCGAGGGCTTTCCAGGTCCAATACCCTCAAATTCAAGAACTTAATGTGGGGACAGATTTCAGGTAAGAGCAAGGTTACATCGTGTTACCTTTTAAGATACATTGTTACCGTTTTGTGTGCGTGAACGCCATGGCAACGTACAACACAAAGTACCTCATAGGAAACACTTAACGTAATGCGTAAATGTGGTTAACTAAGGTAAATCAAGCAAGCTAGTATGCATAGGCCATGAAGTGTTGACGAAATAACACATTAGTGGACCGGAGGGAATAATATGGATTTTTTTTTTTTTTTTTCAGAAAACTTCTTGCACAAAATAAATTCAAGCACTTTCAAGGACCTGTATCTATGCGCGTTTATTTTAAAAAAACTTTCCAGGGCCTTGAATTTTTTTTGTCAGATTCACAAACTTTCAAGGATTTCAAGGACCCGTGGGAACCCTGCATTAGGCAGTTTTGATTTATATGCTGTTTAATGTTTGATGATCGCTTTATCTTACATGTGCGTAAGCAATGCTTCTATCGCTTGTTTCTGCTTCTTCTTCATCTGTGTTTTGATACATACACTCTATCAAAAAATGCTAATAGCGCACCATATAACGGCGAAAACATGGATTGCCGGAAATTTCTGTCATTGGCAAGGAAGCGTCGTCTCATAAACGATGGAAAATTCCGTCATTGGTGGGGAAAGAGTTAATGTGGGCGTCTGAAGGTGAACGTACTTATTTACAAGGAAGGTCTCTGTTCTACCATTGTGTGTGTGGCTGACTATAATCAGTCAGACCATTCATTCTCATCCAGTTCTGAGTCGTCTTCCGAGTCGCTGTACTCCACGGCTATGCGGCGAGAGAGGATCGTGGCCACGTCATTCCCCACCGGCTCTCTGTTAGCCTGCTGTTCCTGTTGCTCCTGTACTTTCTTTAGTTGGATACCTGAACACACACACACACACACACACACACACACACAAAACATGTACAGTAGCCTATACAGTACACAGGGCCAACCTGTTTTGTGCATAGCATTGACACTCTTAAAATCTTATGTAGTAGCTGCTGAGTTTGGACTAAACAGAAAAAGTTTATTATATCATTAAAAATGACTTAAATTAATCATATGACTCCACATTGACATCTACATTTACATCCACTGCTACAATATTAATCAAATTTGGTTAATCAAATTTCCAATTATGTACTGTATCATGTGCCTTTGTGAATGTGCACTTGTTTTGTATTTTATTAAAATTGCAAATAATATATGATATAAAAGACACATGCGCTTAAAAAGAGAACACTTTCATGACTGTTTCTTAACACTTAAGTACACTTTTATAATGTCAAATTAAAGGTTTTACATTCAAGTAATTAAATAATATTTTGTCATGCTTTAAAGAAGTACTTATTTTGATGTGTTGACTAATATACTAAAGCACACGTAAAGTACTTGATTATAATTGTAACGGTAGTGTGATATCCCATATTCCATTTAAAGATAATATATTTCAAAAACTTCATAATTCATTAATTAATGTGTAATTTAAAAATGTATGCATAGAAATTACGTTAAAAAGTATATTTTAGTTTACCATAAATGCTTGTCAGTACGTTCAGCAGTACACTTTAATCATATTTAAAAGACTATAGAAATAATTATGAATTAAGTTTAGTCAAAAAACACTCTGAAGATCAGCTAATTGCATTTAATATAAATTTACAATATATTACATTTTCATTTAGTTGCAATTAAGTGTAAACTTAAGTATGTTATTTCCTTAAAGGGATGGTTCGGAATAAGGACCATCAGGCGCTAATGGATCCAATTAGCCTAGAAATCTAGACGCATCCTAGCGGCAGCAAAATGTATTTCGCAGCCAGGTACGTCTAGCAACTCTCAATAAACCTTCTCGCTGCAAAAACCCAGATTGGGTCAGGCCAATCACGTTGTGTATAGAGTAGGCGGGGGCGGTCTTAACATACACGACAGAGTTGCGACGGTTACCTGGCTGCTGCTGCTACTTGAAAACAAAGAATGGCGGCTGCTGATGGAGAACAACGGTCTTTCGAATCGGCTTTGGCCGCGACTCTGGAGGACTTGGAGTTAAGTTTTTCTTTGAGAAAAGAGCAAAGAACGGCACTTAAGTCATTCTTAAAAAAAGGAAGATGTGTTCGTCGTTTTGCCGGCCAGATATGGCAAAAGTTGAATCTATCAACTAAGCTCCGCTGTAGGGAAAACGCTCTGGTTGGTTGAAGCGCTGTCCTATTGCGTGCAGAGGGAATTTGAAAGACAGCCGTTTATCCCACCCCTCGGATTGAGCCGTGACTATGGTGAGTTTCCAGACCTAACATCTTGATGTAGGTCTGGCTTGCCAGGCTAGGATCCAATGATGTATCTGGTAAAGTACCGCACTAATAATGCCCAGAATGGTACCAAACTTCTACAGTCGTACAAATAGGTTCTGTACTCATAAAACGAGGCATTGGAAAGTTTGTAAGTACATCAGGAGATTATTTAAATAACACTTGCCTGATGGCTAATGCTACCGCTAACCCTGACGTCGAGGTCACTTCCGTGATTTGGGAAAAGCCCGTAAAAGTCCTGTAGAAAGCAATGCATAAGGACGTAGTGTAACGACGAATTATTATTTTTTTCCGAAGTGTTAACAACTTAGTGTTAACTAATAATTGTTGCAAACTGGTACTACCAACAAAATATTAGTGCATTCCTGGAACTGGGCGTCGTTACACTACTTCCTTATGCATCGCTTTCTGCAGGACTTTTACGGGCTTTTCCTAAACCACGGAAGTGATGTTGACGTCCGGGTTAGCAGTAGCATTAGCCATCAGACAAGTGTTATTTAAATAAACTCCTGATGTACTTACAAACTTTCCAATGCCTCGTTTTATGAGTACAGAACCTATTTGTACTACTGTAGAAGTTTGGTAGCATTCTGGGCATTATTAGTGGGGTAATTTACGAGATACATCATAGGATCCATTAGCGCCTGCACTAAGCCATTCGGCTGATTTCTCTAAATAAGATCTAACTTTAATAATGTTCGACCAAGGGAAAAAGGCTTCTGTTTGGCTCGAGGTCATGGTGCAAAGGACCCTAGGTTGATTTTACTCCGAACCATCCCTTTAAGCATCCTAAATTGTACTTGTTTTTCACAAGTGTACCGTATACAGTACTGTAGTCATGTTAAAGTACAGTTGTCCTGTTGATGTGTATTAATATGCAGAAAGCACTGGACTTACCCATGCGTATTGCTGAGAGTAGGTCACTGCGAGCGTCTGTGACGGGCTTCAGACAGCGTCTCCGTCCCTCTCCGACTGCAGCGGGATGAGGTGGAGGCGCTGGAGGAGGAGGAGGACCTGAAACCGCTCCGGGAGGAGGGACAGGTGGAAGAGGACACCGTAGGGATGATGTGATTGCTCCAGGATGAGGAGTAGCTGGAGGTGAGGCGAAGGCCGTCTGTGCAGAGGGAATGAGGAGAGCCACTGGAGGAGGCGGCGGCCCTGAACTGGCATAGTACTCCATCATACTACAACAGAGACAGAGAGAGGGTGAAAAATACAGTATTTGGAAACCTCACCAAGTAACCTTTACATGGACCAGCAAACCTGGTCATTGGATAGAGGCTTTGGACTATTAGCATAAAAGTCTGGTCCACTTTGTAGCTTTTTCCAGTGCTCACTGTATCATTCCAGTAAACCTTGTAAATGCACAGGGTGTGTTCACACTTGGCATGTCTGGTTGGATTAAGTGTGAACGCTGCCATCTGGATCCTGGTGCCCCAAACAAGAGGACCGAGACGCTGAAAAGATGAGTCTCAGTCCGCTTACAAACGTCAAAGACATGTAAACCAACCAAAAACAGGACATGATGTCACAAGATGCGACCCGTCATAGCTGGCGATGTTGCTCATCACAGGCATCAGAACCGTGTCTTCTCACAGCAGATCTGTGTGTGAGTGTGTGTGTGTGTGTGTGACAGAGGGATTCCTGCTGCTGTTTTGACTCTTTTACACATTTTATAATCTCTTTACGAGTTCTCAGCTGGTCTAAATACCATCATATGTAGGCTACACACATACAACGAGCGCATTTAGCTCAGCACGCAGCATTGTTTTGGATGTTCGGCAAGTTCCGTCACGAAATATACAAAATAAAAGCCGACTAATCAGGTTGTGAACATATCCCTCCCTATGCCTTTAGATTCGGTGTTAAAATGGCAATGTGAACACTAAGTGGACCAGGACTACATTTTTTTATTTATTTTTGGTCCGAACCAAGTGAACCGAATTACAAGTGTGAACACACCTTTAGTTCACAGACCAATTTTAAATCTTGTTCCAGATTCATTTTGAGATCTGAAACTGGCAATTTGAGCGTGCTCTTACACTTCATGAACAGTCTGCAATATTCACCACACGGTTAGTGAATGAGTTGTGGGTAGTCCTCGGGAATGCTGTCAAAAGCCCATTTCACACTGGACACGCAAGCAGTGCATATTTTTTTCGACTCCCATGTTATAAAGTTAGAGCAGCATTTACACCCCTTGTACTTTTAAAAAGTTACTTATTACGTAAATAATTTTAAAAGAGTTAAAAGAATATACTTCAGTGCTAACTAAATGTAGGGCCCTATCTTGCACCCAGCGCAATTGACTTTGTACACCGACGCATGTATCATTCCTATTTTGCACCCGTGCAAAGCGTGCTTTTCCCTCCACAGAAGCACGTCGCTAAACTAGGGAATGAATTTGCGCTCTCGGGGCGGTTCAGCGCAAAAAAGGAGGCGTGTTCCGGCGCAAACGTTCCTTCATGCTATTTTGCAGGTTTAGAAAACAATTGCGCCACTAACCAGGAAAAAATAGTTTAAAGTCAGTGGCGCGTTGCGCATGTTATTCATATGCTATTTTAAGGGCGCATGCTTCGCCATAATCAATGTAGCGTGTGCACAACGCGCATACACTTTGATTCTCTCATATAGCCTACACAGAAGCAGCAGTTTTCATTTTTGCAAATCATAGATAGATAGATAGATAGATGGATAGATAGATGGATAGATAGATGGATAGATAGATGGATAGATAGATGGATAGATAGATAGATGGATAGATAGATAGATAGATAGATAGATAGATAGATAGATAGATAGATAGATAGATAGATAGATAGATAGATAGATAGATAGACAATTTATTATAAAAGCATACATCTAGCTTACACATTTACCCAAATTATCATACGCCTTTTTAACCAAAGTTAATTTGGGTGGGTTTCTCCATCCCCAACGTCCCTGACGAGAGCGTTGCTGTCCTCGGCGGTGAACCGCTCCTGGTGCGCGCCTGGCAAATCCGCCGTTATAATAGGAATCTGCTTTAGAACAAGCGCGTCTGCTCTTAAAGGGAATGTGAGATGACGCTCTGATTGGTTTAATTCACGTTACGCCCAAACCACACCTATGAGTAATGAAGCTACTTCAGACCAACCCATTTTAGATTTGCGTCGGGCGCAAGAGTCATTTATCCCGCCGGGAAAATAGCAACAGCGCTGAGACCCGCCAACAAAGTTACTTGCGCTTTGACACTTGGGTTTCAGATCGCTAAAATAGGGCCCGTAATGTTTTCGGACAAATAACTGCACGTCAATTGCAATTAAATGAAAATGTGTGATAGTTTAAATGCAATTAGCTGAACTTTAGATTGCTCTTCTGACTCATTTAACCCTTATGGACATTTTTGTCTTTTTCAGCTTAGTTTTTTTGATAATTTTGCCTGTGTTGATGGCCAACTGCATACATTGTGGTGTTTGTTTTTTTTTGGAGGGGGGGGGGGGATTTTACTATTTCACCCCTATTTCCTTTACTAAATCTATTTTACACTAGTAACACAAAATAGTTACACCCAGGACCTAAAGGACAAAAATGTCAATGTTAAAATGTGCATTTTTTAATCCCAGTGCCATTTAACTATAACATTATGCAGTCTTTGTTAATAGACTTTCATTCTGTTGGCAAGGCCTCAAAATTAAAAATTTTACTCAATGAAATTTTCTCAGGTTTGGCCTATAAAGCAAATACCCACTTTATTCCTGTTTTATCCAATTGGATAAATGATATAGCTATAGTTGTGTGGGTGTGTTGGTATGCATGTCAGAGTGTGGTTTGTATGTGTGTGATAAAAAAATTGGGTGTGTACGGTGTAAATAAGAACAGTTTTTTTTTTAATATGCTCATAAGATCTGAAGTACACTACAAGTGCACATTCAATACAATTAAGTGGATTTTGGAAGTGCACTTAAAGGAACCGTATGTAAGATTGTGGCCAAAACTGGTACTGCAATCACTTTCAAATTACTGTAGAGCGGTGTATCCCCTCCCCCTCCCCCCTGACTCGAGGTTGCCAGTTAGGCTGCAGGATCCAGCAGGAACGTAGGCTGCTACAAGGAGCTTCCAATGGCAAGTGACGAGTCCTACACAGTACGTTTTTTTTTCTGTTAATTATGTTTATGCTTCATGAGAGATGGTTTGCATATTTCGGATTCATAACGAGGTCTTTTAGGTTTCGTAACGTTAGACATTTTTTATCCGACACGTTTGCAGCTGCAGCTGTGGTAACTAGAGCAGAGCTGGCAACCCGGATGCCGAAACACTACTGACTTCGTGATTGGTAGATAGGTGGAGGGTGGAGCATCAGGCCAAAACACAAGATGACAACATCAACATCAGTTGAGGGCTGCAACTTCACTTTTAAATGACAATATCCTGGCCGGACTACTGTTGTCAGTGCAGAGGTGGACAGTAACAAAGTGCATTTACTTGAGTACTGTACTTAAGTACACTTTTTGAGTATCTGTACTTTACTTGAGTATTACTTTTTCTGGAAACTTTTTACTTTAACTTCACTACATTTGAAAGACAAATATCGTACTTTTTACTCCACTACATTTCTGTCAAAGTCCTTGAGTAGAAAGTAGTAACATCAGTAAGGGGATGATTTTGGTTGCAGGGGTTGCATTTTGGTTGGAAATAAAAGTCTGGTTGACGTCAGAACCTGACTGATGTTGGTTTCTGACGTCAACACGATTTTCAACCACAATACAACGTCTGTCCAACGTTGGAGATTAATGTCACTGACACTGGATTCTGACATCAACTTGATTTTAATTTTCAACGTTGGGTTTGGTCTTCTAAATGCAAATTTTGTCATTGTTTTGGAGCACACTAGCTTATAGATAACAGTAAGGCTAACATATTCATACTAAAAGCCAAAAAATTGGGAACAGCCATTTGGGTGTCTGAAACCATTGTGGACGTTATTGATTGCACTTATTTAATCCCACTACTGGAACTGTGTCCTATAAATACATTTGATATTGATATGAGGGTAGGTAGGCAGGCATAGATTCAGAGGCATAAGGTACTGCAAGTATTACATGCAACAATACAACAATAAAACAATGCACTGACATTTACTTTTATACTCAAGTACTTTTAAAAACGAGTACTTCTGTACTTTTACTTAAGTAAAAATTGGTCTTTACAACTTTTACTTGTAACGGAGTTACATTTGACCAGTAGTATCTGTACTTTTACTCAAGTAAGGAAGTTGTGTACTTTGTCCACCTCTGTGTCAGTGATATAAGTATTTGAAATGAACATGATTTCTTAATGTCTAGTGACATATCAGGGCCATTTTATGATTAAATGAAATACATTTCTTACATATGGTTCCTTTAAGTTATATTATAACCACTGTTTTTGTTTTTTTAAATTGAAGAAGAAAACTGCAACAGAAAGTTTTGCACTAGAAAATACTATATACTAAAGACTATATTTATCATATAAGCTACACTAAACAGCTTGTTATATGGCTTAACATGGTTATATGGTGTGTGCGCGAGTCGGGACAGTATCGCATCACAGCGGACTATGCTGGCAATTGTAAATGAAAGCATGTGACGGGTCAGCACAATTTGTGCAATGGGTGCCTGATGCTTCGCCTCTGCGTACGCGTCCAGTGTGAGACTAGACCAGCACTAATAGCATGGAAATACTAACGTTTTTTTCAACATAACAGAAAACTACAATATCTTGTTTATTTAAAATAGCCGAGTCATGCATTTTTGCTATTACCCATAGTCTGTTGGTGGAAGCGTGCCGGTTCCATTGACTCCATTTTCCCGGGGCAGGAACTGTGGAGGAGCTGGATGTAAAGCCACTCTGTAGCCTCCATCAGCAGCCACAGTTACCCCCGCAGGCCCTTCGATGCTGTGGTACTCGTGCTCCACCCCTCCATTAGCACTCCATGATGCTGTCTCCACCGGATGAGCTCGGGCTGGAGCGTGGCATGCTGGGACTGGGTAGTCGGAGTTGTTTGGATGTGGTCTGTTGAAAAGAAGATTCATGCAAATCATGCAATATTGATTTCTGAGGAACCGAATCAGAAGAAATCTAGTTTGCTTCATTAAAAGAATTACTTTATACAAATATACACTTCACCGGTCAAACGTTTGGAATAATTCAAATTTAAAAAGTGTTACAGGATCGTTCAGAAATCATTCTAATATACTTAGTTGGTGCTCAATTATTAATAATGGTTGTTAAATTGATCAATGTTGGAAACAGTGTTGGCTGCTTAAAATTTTTGTGGAAAATGTGACAGATGTATTTACTGTCACTTGTGATCAATTTAATGTGTCCTTGCTGAATAAAAGTATTCATTTATTATTATTCAAATTATTTAAAAAATCTTCCTTACCACAAACCTCTAATTGGTAGTGTATCATGGTTTCCACAAACAAACAAAAAAGTAGTAAAAATCAGCATATTACAATGATTTCTGAAGGATCATGTGACACTGAAGACTGGAGTAATGATGCGTCAGCTTTGTACACAGGAATTAATTACATTTTAAAATATTCACATAGAAAAGTTATTTTAAATTTTAATAATATTTCACAATATCACTGTGTTTTTGATTAAATAAATGCAGCTTTGGTGAGCACAAGAAACTTCTTTCAAAAACTTGTGAAAGCAAATACCTGCACACAGTTAAATGAAAAATCTAATATATAAATCATTTATAATAACCACTGCAATATAAAAAAAAAAAAAGAAATGTTTATTTTGATTTCATTATGCCTTTAAATGAATGCTTCAAAATTCTTGTATTGTATCCTTGTGCACATCATGCCGGTGTGTATTTTAATCTTAATGTTTGCATTGCATTGTCATCACTGTAACCATTAATATTATATGGTTATTTAATGATGCTTCAGCTTTGTACACAGGAATATATTACATTTTAAAATATTCACATAGAAAAGTTATTTTAAATTTTAATAATATTTCACAATATCACTGTGGTTTTGATTAAATAAATGCAGCTTTGGTGAGCACAAGAAACTTCAAATACCTGCACACAGTTAAATGAAAAATCTAATATATAAATCATTTATAATAACCACTGCAATATTCCAAAAAGAAAAAAAGAAATGTTAATTTTGATTTCATTATGCCTTTAAATGAATGCTTCAAAATTCTTGTATTGTATCCTTGTGCACATCATGCCGGTGTGTATTTTAATCTTAATGTTTGCATTGCATTGTCCCATTCACTTATTATATTACTAAGAACATCACTGTAACCATTAATATTATATGGTTATATGTGATTAATACGGCATAGATACGGTTTAAAATATCAGACCTGTACTCTGGAGACAGCGAGTCCTCAGACGATACACCCCTGCGAAGTGTATGATGATGATGACGATGGTCCGGCCGTAGCTCTTTATCAAAAGCCATCATGTTCCATTCCTGTCTGCGGTTATGAGCCTTACGAACCTTCTTCACCTCACGAGGCAACGTCCCATCAACACCTCGCTTCTGCTCCTGTGCCAGAAGATGTAAATGATCTGAGCTTTTAGCTTCTGAAAACTCGTTAATTCTGAGCAATATCGTTTTCCTCTGGGAGAGTATCCAGTTTTTACTCAAAGGAACTGTGTGTGAATAGGTCAAATAAGCCAAACTCATTCTGCTGCAAACACAACTACATTTGCAAAAACGTTAGCAGATTTATAGACATTCAAAACATTCACAGGCGTGATTATTTTACCCTATGTTTCCTCTTCTCTTTTCTCTTGTCTTCTGTGTCTTGAAGCATTTTCTCCTTCCACAAGTCAAAGAAATATGAGGGGTCTGTGTAGAACTTAATTCCATCAATATGGTCATCTCTGGATCAAACAAACAAACAAACACAACTCATTTGTACACAATAAACATCTTAAAAGGATAGTTCACCTAAACATTTAAATTCTGTCATTAATTACTCAATCTCATGTCGTTCCAAACCTGTAAGACTTTCGTTCATCTTCAGAACACAAATGAAGATCTTTTTGATGAAATCTGAGAGTTTTCTGTTCCTCCATTGACAGCTACGCAACTACCACTTTGACGCTTCAAAAAATTCATAAAGAGATCGTAAAACTAATCCATATGTATTGAGAGGTTTAGTCCACATTTTCTGAAGAGACTCGATCGCTTTATATAATGAACAGATTGAATTTAGGCTTTTATTCACATATAAACATTGATCAACTCACACATCAGTTGTGGTAAACAGAAGCTTAAAGATGTTCGCTTGATGTGCGAGAACCAATGAGGTTCATTCTCGTGTTACGCATCACGTTTGAGCTTCAGCAAGAACCAATGAGGTTTGTTCTCGCGCGTCAAGCCGGTTCGGTTGAGCTTCTGTTTGTGTTCGCTGATCAGTGTTTAAATGTGAATAGAAGCCCAAATTCAATCTGTTCATCATATAAAGCGATTGAGTCTCGTAAGAAAATTTGTACTAAACCGCTCAATTCATATGGATTAGTTTAACGATCTTTTGAGCGTCAAAGTGGTAGTTGCGTAGCTGTCAATGGAGGGACAGAAATCTCTCAGATTTCATCAAAAAGATCTTTATTTGTTTTCTGAAGATGAACGAAAGTCTTACGGGTTTGGAACGACATGAGGGTGATTATTAATGACAGAATTTTAATATTTGGGTGAACTATCCCTTTAATATATATAAAAAAGGATGAAAGCACACACGCACACACACACACACACACACACACACACACACACGTCTGGTTTACTATCTTTGTGGGGACTCTCCATAGACGTAATGGTTTTTATACCGTACAAACTGTATATTCTGTCCCCTTACACACACACACACACACACACACACACACACACACACACACACACACACACACACACACACACCTGTAAGCAGAGAGTATGTTCAGAGGTGGAGGCTTGTCGCTGGTGTTGTACATCTCTGTGATGGGGTTCGGAGTGCTGCTCTTTGTCACCGCCTGCTGGTCTTGAACAGTACAGCTCCTGAAGGCTTTACGCATGTTAATGTCCTGAAGTGATACTGTGCCAAAAAAAGGAAACAGAGAGATTATTACAAAGCACATCAGTTATCTCTAGGCACACAATATCTGCTCTCCACAGAATTAGAAAACACACCATTTACAAAGTTCTATACATACCCTATATTATCTATGAGTTGTATTTTTTGATGTTATGGTAGTGCCATTTAACACATTTACCATCAATTTTACAGATTTTCAAAAAAAAAAGGATAGCGAAAAAATGGTTATAAATAAACTGATAATCTACAGATTATGCCTGGGCATGCCCATCATTCATGTATGATGCTATTAATATTTCACTGGTACTGGTTTAATACTATTGTTTGGTTAACCTTACTTTGAAATTTTAAGCAATGTAACTTGCATGTCATTGCTTACCACAGAGAGTCATTTTTATTCATCAATCATTTATTGGTACAAATTTTGTTATGATTTAAAAAAACAACTAATTAAATGAGAATCATAGTTAACATGATTAAAGTTGCATGAAATGTAAGTTGAGAGAGCAGGGCCGGAGTGGGGCCACTTTTCAGCCCGGGAGTTTCAGGCCCAAGACCGGCCCACTTTTTCCATAGTGGAATTCCAAATTAGCACTTTTTTAAAATTGGATAAATGAAGCAACAGTTCAGCTCGTACTATTGTGTTAGTATTAATACCATGGGTTAACAAATAATGTAAAGGTTAAATAATAATTCACTTAGACTTTATAAGTAGCATAAGAAGCAATTGCAACTTTTTCACACAATTCTGACGTTATATTTCGCAATTCTGACTTTATATTTCGCAATTCTGACTTTATATTTCGCAATTCTGACTTTATAACACGCAATTGCTACTTTATATCACACAATTCTGACTTTATATCTTGCAGTTCTGACTTTATAAGCAATTGCGACTTTATTTCACACAATTCTGACTTTATAATTTGCAATTCTGACTTTATAACACGTTTTATGATTTTATATCACACAATTCTGACTCTATATCTGGCAGTTCTGACTTTATAAGCAATTGCGACTTTATATCACACAATTCTGACTTTATATTTCGCAATTGTGACTTTATAACACGTTTTATGACTTTATATCACACAATTCTGACTCTATATCTGGCAGTTCTGACTTTATAACACGCAATTGCTACTTTATATCACACAATTCTGACTTTATATCTTGCAGTTCTGACTTTATAAGCAATTGCGACTTTATTTCACACAATTCTGACTTTATAATTTGCAATTCTGACTTTATAACACGTTTTATGATTTTATATCACACAATTCTGACTCTATATCTGGCAGTTCTGACTTTATAAGCAATTGCGACTTTATATCACACAATTCTGACTTTATATTTCGCAATTGTGACTTTATAACACGTTTTATGACTTTATATCACACAATTCTGACTCTATATCTGGCAGTTCTGACTTTATAAGCAATTGCGACTTTATTTCAGGCAGTTCTGATTTTATATCTTGCAATTCTGACTTTATAAGAAGCAATTGCGACTTTATATCACGCAATTCTGACTCTATATCTCACAATTCTTTATAACACGCAATTGCAACTTTATTTCAGGCAATTCTGACTTTATATCTCACAATTCTGACTTTTTAACACGCAATTGCGACTTTATTTCAGGCAATTCTGACTTTATATCTCGCAATTCTGAGAAAAAAAGTCAGAATTGCGAGATGTAAACTCGAGATAAAAAGTCGCAATTATCTTTTAAAATGTTTTATTCTGTGGCGGAAACAAAGCTTCCATAGCCTACCTCCTGGCCTCTTCCTCCCATCCATCCTCCCTGACGCGTACCGTTACGGCCGGCCCAGCTATCAGTAGGCGCCGGCGGAGCCGCGGTAGCCTCCCTGAGAAACAGTGTTGCCAACTAATTTTCAGGGGAAGTTGCTAAAGGCAGATCGATTTGTTGCTAAAAGTTGCTAAATGACGTTGTGACGTCATAGCGTTATGACGTCATTACGTAATCGCAAAGCAAAACTACGCCATTATGAAATACGTAGATATTATTGTTTGTTAAAGAAATTATATATATATATATATATATATATATATATATATATATATATAAACTTTTTTTTTTTCTAAAAAAAGTTGGTTTAGGGTTTAGTTACCCAAGGGTAACTAAACCCTAAACCAACTTTTTTTAGTTAAAGGTGGGGTATGTAATTCTCTTTTTTGGCCATTTTTTCAAAATCACTTGAAATCCTATTCCTAACCCCCTTACAGCCACTGAGTTAGAAGCACTGAAATGAAAATTAAGCAATTTAATCATCTGTGGAACGGGCAGGACTCGAAAAACTCCAGCCAATCATTTCCAAGATCACCTAGAATCATTGGACAGTAAGTGCGTCAATCAAACGGTCGTACCATACCCCTCTCCCCCATCCATGTCCATGTTCTTCGAATGGGTGGAGTCAAAGGAAAGAAGGACCATTTGAGTTGTGTATTTTCAAAATCTGCCGGCCGTTTTGCAAATCACATACCCCACCTTTAAGACCTAAAACAACTTTTTTTAGTTAATAATCTGTAAGACTGGGGCTTTATTAATGCTGTTCATTTATAAAAGTAATTTATTTGACATTTGGGTATAAAGTGTTTTAATTCTACAATATATGCTGTAAAAAGGCTGTTCAACCTCTTCAGGTAGAACGGTGACTACTGCAGTTCAAATTTCCTATTGGAAGTTGTGGTGCCCTTACCAGCTCACCACGCCCTTGCGAGTGTTGTTTGGATTAGAGTCACTTTCCAAAAGTTGCTAAAAGTTGCCAAATAAACTTTAAAAATTGCTAAATTTGTTGCTAAGTGCTTTTTGAAAAAAAAGTTGCTAGGGTAGTCTGAAAAGTTGCTAAATCTAGCAACAAAATTGCTAAGTTGGTAACACTGCTGAGAAAACGTTTTGAAAAGACGGGCTATGGACCCAACCATTTCTATAGGAGGGGAGGGGAGAACTCCCTCACATGGTACAACCCATGCTGAGTTGCGCGCTGTGGTGGCAGAATGCGGAACGTGTGTATCCTAATGTAACTAATGTGACATTGAAATGTGAAAAAAAAAAAAAAAAAAAATCCTCGACCGGCCCAAAAGTGAAGCGGCCCACCGGGAATACTCCCGATTCTCCCGATTACCCACTCCGGGCCTGTGAGAGAGTCCTTTTTTCCCTCTATTATGACATATGGAAAAATGTAGGGCGGGGCTTGATTTGATTGGATGGTGGTGGTTTGCTATTGGTGGATCTCATGTGAGTGACAGGTTGCCCCTGACACAACATAATAATAACATTATGTGCATGGATAAATCATTTATAATAAATACTGCGATATTTCATAAAAAAAAATTGTCATTTTAATTTCATGGTGACTGGTGAAATCCACAGGTCATTCTGAACCGCATATCCTGTTAAAAAAAGCACACCCCCCCCCCCCCCGTCAAGTGTATGTCATCCTTAACCTTTGACCTTTGACTGACCTTCCTCCACACTAGAGTCCAACTCAGTGACCTTGACTGCAAGACGGTCTATGCGGTCCTGTAGAGAATTAGCACGCAGGTAGAATGTGTTGGCTTCATTAAAGAGCTCTCCGAACACGTCCTCGGCATGTTTACCTGTTGAAGAAGAGAAAACAGACAGAACATCGGAGATGAGCTTTGAAATAGTCCTTTAGAGAATGCAGAAAACATCAGCAACATTAGGAACAATCCTCTTGATGCAAGCTGAGGCTAAGCTATGCGCTCAAGGGCACAACTTTTATTTACAATCTTCAACATTACAGTATGTCCACTCCTATATAATTTTGGTGCATGATCTAATGTACTGGAGAACGGCAACACATACACATTCCCTCCAAATCAAATGATGTGTGTCTCATTCCATACATGCACATATCACATGCTCAGCCACATAAAGATCCACACACACACACACACACACACACACACACACACACACACACACACACACACAGGAAATTGCAGGCAACATGAATTCAGCAATTCAGGATCTCTGACCCCAGAGAACATGCACACACTCGGCGTCCACATCTGTCGATCTCTCTCTGCACTTGATGGGATTAAGCTTTAGAGCATTTGCTGGAAGCCAGCGAGCAAAAAGCATTGTTATCTGATCTCATTCTGTCCATTGATTTATAGTGTGTTTGTGTAAAAACAGAACTACTTGCATATAGATTCAACTATATTATGACGCTAAACTGTGTTCTCAGAACAAGGCTGTCTTGAATAAATGTCAGGCTGCATATGTTTTATTTATTTATTTATAAATGTATACAATTAATTATTTAAACTACTTCTAATATATATATATATATATATATATATATATATATATATACATATATATATATATATATATAAAACTTCTCAAATTAGTTTCAATGCACAACTTTGTGACTTTTTGTTATTGTTTTTTAGGCAGTATTGGTAGAAATGTTTAATTGTTTTTGTTTTGTTTTGTTTTGTTTTGTTTTGTTTTGTTTTGTTTTGTTTTGCTTGTTTTGTTTTGTTTTGCTCTGTTGTCCAGCTGTTTGTGTAAATTGTCAAATGATTATTGAAAAGAAAACATATTGCTATCAGAAAAAAAAGCATACATATTAGATGATTGTATTGTAAAGGCAGCTTAAAAAAATCTAAATCTATTTCAGCCCGTCTGACACGATCGAGTGGGTCTTACTGAGGCTGCTGAGTTGGCGTATGATGGCAGAGAGCGTGTTGTTGGTCACACACTCCAGCTCATTGCTGATGGTCTCAGGTAAAGCTCCTCTGCACAGATGCCTTGGCTCGATGTTTCTCCTGACCAGCGGCATTGCTTCACCTCACCACACACACACACACACACACACACCAACAAACCTCAGCACCTGGAAGTACACAAACACAGTCAGTTAGACCAAATATCCTCAGAAATCAGTCACCATGTCACATAATAATGACTTATAGGAACACACCAATTTTTGGGACTTTAGCTTATTCACCGTATCCCCCAGAGTTAGATAAGTCCATACACACACTTCTCATCTCCATGCGTGCCGTAACTCTGTCTGACGCACCCACCGCTAGCCTAGCTTAGCACAAAGACTGGAGGTAAACGGCTCCAGCTAGCATACTGCTCCAGATAAGTGACAAAATAACGCCAACATTTTCCTATTTACATGTTGTGATTTGTATACTACTCTGCCCAAGTAGCAGTGCTTCGGCTTCTGAGAATATAGTTCCCAGTGTGTATACGGTTAGAAGATGGCTGAGTCTCATGTGACCTTGTTATTTGTACACGCTGTGACTATACAAATCACAACATGTAAATAGGAAAATGTTGGCGTTATTTTGTCACTTATTGGGAGCAGTATGCTAGCTGGAGCCATTTACCTCCAGTCTTTGTGCTAAGCTAGGCTAGCGGTGGGTGCGTCAGACAGAGTTACGGCACGCACAGAGATGAGAAGGGTATGTATGGACTTATCTAACTCTGGGGGATACGGTGAATAAGCGAAAGTCCCAAAAAGTCTGCGTGTTCCTTTAAATATGAACCTGACAGATTGAAAGAGCCATTAATAATCCAATTTAATATAATTTATATTAAAAACGAATTAATTTAATTTATGTTCTCTCTCTCTCTCTCTCTCTCTCTCTCTCACACACACACACACACACACACACAAAAAAAGAAGTACACTTTATAGTTTTACAAAGAATACTACTTGTGGAAATAATATACTTTAAAAAAAAGGCTTAAGTGAAAATTGAATGTAATGTTTTTGGACACTTGATTGCATGTTAATAAATATATTTTAATGTAATTTCTATTGAAACTTGTATGACATCTGTAATGATGACATTTAAAACAGTTAAATTATAATCAAGAACTTTACATGATTAACTTAGTATGTTAATCAACACATGAAAATAACAGTACAAACATGACAAAAAATATTAAAACACAATTGGTAAAACTTTTAATTTGACATTATTACAAAGTGCACTTTTTAAAAGTGTACTCAAGTTTGGTAAACAGTCATGAAAGTGTACTGTTAATTTACCTTTTATTTAATTAATATTATTTTATGTGCAAGAACAATAAAAAAAAAATACTTTTAAGATTTGAAGTACACTACAAGCGCACATTTAAAAC